>NC_091221.1:4835413-5030413 GCF_040958095.1 Procambarus clarkii | reverse complement strand
ACAATATAGTGTACTGTACAACCTAACATACAAGAGTGCAACACTAAACACCCTTACTGACTCAAGCACCAACAATGAAACATACAGTTTACTATACAATAATATAAAATTGGCTTAAACGATAATTCCTCCATCCATTACTTCCGAGTTCTAGTTCCAATTCAAATAATACTGAACTTCTTTGGTAAAGATTTAAATTTTAGTCCTTTTTTTATTTATGTGAAACAATCTTGACCAAACCATAGCAAAATATTGCCAAATAGTTTTGTAATACTGTACTTCTTGAAGAATCTTCACAACTTAAAACTGTCTATTCTTGAAATAATTTTTTTTATCGACAGATACTTATATGATACATTAGGGGACTTTTCTGGTTAAATCCCCTGCCACAACGGGGACATGAATATGGTTTTTCGCCGGTATGAATGCGAATGTGCTGAGTTAGGTGATCCTTTCGCCGAAACTGCTTAGTGCAGAAGGGACAGTGGTGCTGCTTAAAGGCTGAATCATCCCCACCCCTGTTTCTCTGCGGTGGAAGTAGCCTGATGAGCCCTGAGCCCAACCAGCCAGCTACCATGCCTTCCACTCCAGCCACGGGGGCACCACACTGTCTTGAGGACGCACTCACATCCCATGCCTGGGGACAAGAAAGCCCAGCTTCACTTTCAAATAAATCCATTTTCAACAAATAAAAAATAAATAAATAAAAAAATTGAAAACACTTTTGCTGTTAATAAAATACATTATCTTAACTCAATAATGAGCAAGTGCATTAACATCAACTTCGTCCCGCGAGTGCTTTAATGCCGCTTCGTCTTTTGTGGTTATGACTGACTAACAGTGGGCTGAAGTATTTCAGGTGGTATTCCACTAGACATATCATCGGAATTAACCACAGTTTCAAGGGCTAGATTTGGTTCATCTTTCGATAATGCCAAATTGGCCATTCTCTCAGGTTGAACACCACCAGATAAACCCAAAATAGAATGGATTCCACTTCGATGATTCATGGGAGGCCCTGTGACATTCGCAAGAGAAACAATAGGCTTGGTTATATCAGAATGAATTCCTGTGGACATCATAACATATGTATTAAGCCCTGCTTGATGGGAGGAATTTGGAGAAATCCCACTCTGAAGAGCCATATTGGGCTGATTCATTATTGGAAGTGTGATATCTGACTTGTGAGTGCTAGATCCACAGAGCTTCTTCTTTATATGGTAATGGTAGCTGCTTTGTTGAGTAAAGGTTTTTCCACAGAGATTGCAGGCAAAGGGTCTCTCCCCAGTATGAATTCGGCTGTGTTGTTTCAAGTGATGGTTGAGCTTGAAGCGTTTCCCACAAGTGTGGCACACATATGGGCGGAAGGGGTCAGCAGTAGATGTGGTGTGAGTGGAGAGCGTACCAAAGCCAAACGAAGAGTGAAGGTTCGTAAGGGAGTCAAACAACACACTCTGCAACAAAAGAGGGCACTGCTTAGAACTTGCCACCCTATGCCCTTAACCAACGACTATAATACGACCAGCACAGACATGTGAAGATATTGATCTTCAGAAGAACTTTAAAAGAAGCCAAACCACAGAGCAATTCTTCTTACCTGATAATAAACAAACAAAACTGCTAAAGAAGTTCCCGACAGTTGGCAACTTAAAAGTATTGTAGGTTTAATTTTTAAGCACTGTCTTCAAACACCAAATATACAAAATATTCACATCCTTAAATGTTTCAATTCTGCATGCACACATGCACAGACACACACACACACTACACACACACACATATATACGCTCAATACACTAACGTGTTTTTAGGATTAATAACTTATACTAATCATCTATTTTAAATTGTTTTATTCATAATTTCTCAACATGTTTTTAATAGAAATTATGCTGATAATTTGCATTTATCTTTGAACCCTTTATGTTAATGTCAAAGTATCCATATTGAAATTTAAAATAATTATGATGTTCTTCACACACTATATAGTACAATATGTAGATTACCATTTCTTGAATTTATAGTGAGGCAGACTTACAAAAATTCCCCAAATATTTTACTAATGCAAAATTCACAAAATATAAAATATCAAACAACTTTACATATAGCACATTCTGGGTGACTCTGCTAACATGTATGTAAAGCAGCTGCTTTGAAAAATAAAAAGTACTATATATAAATACAATAAACATTACTTTATCCACTAACAGTTATCTAATATGGGAATTCTTCCCCAACTAGAGCATTTTTAGCTCATTAAAGTAATTGTACCTCAATACACTCGAGGTATCAGACATACTTTAAACAAGATAAATAATACTGTTGTACTAGCTACCAATATTTATGACAAATTTCTGCAAGCAGCCATTTATTATGAACAATTTAGAGATCCAAATTATATACTGTATTGGCTGGATCTACATGTTTTCTTTCAAGGTGATGCTTCAATATGTGCATCCGACTGAATGCTTGGCCACAGAGAGTACAAACATACTTCTCCCCTGTGTGTATTCGCTCATGGTTCTGAAGATGTTGTTTTTTTTTAAAACGGGAATCGCAAAAATGGCAAGGATATGGGCGTTCAACACTATCATCCAGTCCAACAGCAGCTGCAGCTACTGCAAGAGGGTTCAGTGATGACTTGAAATCACTCCGAGCACTAGCTCCCAAGGGGTTGAGAGAAACATGAGACTTCAGGTCACTGCGACCTCCTGTAATGCAGGAGCCTGCAGCATCCACCAGAGCATGGTACATGCCTCCTGCGGCAACTGTTGCTGTATCCACTCTCAGTAAGTTTGAGGTCAAGTGAGAGCCTAGCCCGAGGATAGTTCGAGGAGCCAGATCCGGATCTTGCTTCAAGTTACGCCGCGTACCAAGAAGAGAGTCCCCAGCACTCTGGAAGAGACCGACACCCGTACTTTAGTCTCAGGTGGCAGTAGCTAAGATGGCCAACACAGCCTTGTAACGAACCAGACATATCATCGCTAGTCAAAGAAACATCCCAGTATCAAATCCAACTCCTCCTCATTTGCCATCTGTCATTAGAAACTTCTACTTGTTAGATCCATTTCAATAATAAGGCATTGTTGAATGAGCTGCATAATGCCATCTGTGACAGACAAATCTAGTCCAATTAGGATGCCAGCTACTTATCAATGTTAGTTGAAACAGACAGCCACACACATCACAACGATGCCGAGAATGACAAATTTTACGTTGCCTTTGGATTCTTGGTGCCACCTTACTTGCAATGTAGTGCTAGAGCAGCCAGACATCCTGATTGCCTGAAAAACTTAATCCATTTCTTACAAATTAACGTTTTATCAAATTCTTTTTATACACAGCTCTAAATACCTGTATTGGGGATAAGGATTGCCAAGGTCCCTCAGATCTATCCAATTAAAAATTTAACTGTTTGAAATGCAAGATCACTGGACACACAATTTAAAATTACCATTGTGCTCAGCTGGAAGCTCAGAATATCTATGTAACATTAAACTGATGCCATATGCATAAAAAAAGCAACACCCATGCTTAAATGATACTTAGCTCTCCCAGTTTGAGGGACTAAAGGATTCATAAAATGCAAAAAACATTTTGATCTTTATTTAAGACAGCTTACAAAACAAAGACTCTTTCAAATCACTATACAGTACGCTTAAGGAATTACATTGCTCTCGTATGTACACAAATTTGCTTCCATATACTGTACTGTAAAACAAATTAAAAGGAATATGCCTTGGTCATGATCAATTATCAATGATCAGTTATGTTTACATAATGCCTTTGCATAACTTTTATAATAATATCGTGTACTGTACAGTACAGTACTATTATCCACGGAAAAATTTAACTGGTGTATTTTCTGGTAGTTTACTTACAGCTGTCTGACACTGATCTCTAATATGATATTGAAGTCATGGGCATCTTCAACTCCAAAGGACGAACATCACTTACAGCTGTGCTGCAATTTGTTTTCCTCACATCTCTGAATATTTCTGGATATGGAAACTTTGTTTAATGGTACCGTATTTCTACAAAAATTCTTACTTGCCATGATATGGGGAGGATTTTAAAACTGGCAACATATATTAAAAAAATCGTATTTTGTTAGATGCAAAATGAAAAAAAGGAATTTCATTACTTCTTTGTTCCCCAGTACTGTAATGTATACTTCAAGTAATATTCTCTCAATAACCAAGTTTTCCCTTTCAATCCAAGTAAATGCTCTTAAATAAATTATTTTTGTAAAATATGCTTTTGGCAAACACGCACTCTTACATGTTTAAGCAGAGAACTTCTCTGTGTAAATGTTTTACCACATGAACGACAAGCATATGGACGAGCTCCTATGTGAATTCGTACATGCTCTTGCAATGTGTAGCGACGCTTGAAGCTTAAGTGACAGTATGGACAAGGAAAGGGCCTCTCTTCTGTGCCTACATGGTCAGTGCTGACTCGTGTATCTCCCCAACTTGGTCCATAGCAAATCTTAACAGCACTCTCCCTGTCTACTGCCCACCCACCACCCTCTAAGTTACTCGTTAATGCTCTCATTCTATGTGAAAAGCTGCCACCAGGAACTCGTCCCACATTATCTTGAAAAGATGATAAGCCCAAAAAGTCCTTAGGTTGCACCAAGACGCCCTGCAACAAGAGGAGACCTACTTTAGAAGGCAAAAGCATAGAAAATAGGCTTAAAGATCCACCACAGCTACTATATTACAGTAGATTCATAGCCCACACTATCATTTTCCTTTCATGTTGTCTAACTTGGCAAAATGCATGGCAAGATAAAAAAAAAATTTACTTCAATAATATTTACCAATACTGTATATAAAAATGATAATTTTTTTATCAACTGAAGCATCATAATAAAAAAGCTAGAAACCTCTATGAAGAAATGGTGCACTGCTAAATTAAGTTTCACTCCCTCAGGTTTGTCAAGAGACTTCTCCAAAACTGTAAAAGTACTCTAGTACTATCTTATGGTGCAGCATAGCTTGAAGGTGAATTTTGAAAATTCAGAGTTAAATCTGGGTGTAATTTAGCCATATGACGCTTCAGTGGGGTCATTTGCGTGAAACGAGCACGGCAATGAGTGCAGGCATAGGGCTTTTCACCCGTGTGGAGCCTCTGATGTTGTGTCAGGTGTTGCTTGGTCTTGAATCGACTCTCACAGAATGGGCACGAGAATGGTCGCATGTACACTTCAGAGGAATGGGTGGTTGACTGAGGGGTGAGAACTGAGGAATGCTGCAGGGGGTTGTGCACGAGGGCAGTTTGACCCCCTAAGCCGATATCCTGGGCCTCTACAGAGCGATGCCCCACCAAACCTGGCCACCCCACATGCCCCTGGAAGGGAGAAACATGCTGGCTTAGTCCAGAGTGCTTTCAAATCTTGGGTACTAGGCCATCTTATGCACCTCAGCTTACAATTCTCTTTTCAAGCACTGCTCATTAAGATATGAACATGTTCAAAATGCAGTGAGTTTTAATATTCAGGGAAAAGTATTTTTGTTCCAACCCAATAATCTGAAAATCTGACAAAGCTTTTCAAGTTGTTGATAATTTCAGAATAAGCTTTAATAACTAGAACATTAGAATATAAGACTTCAACTTTAACATGAAATCAAATTCTCACACTTCTTTGAGATAAGATAAATTACACTAAAAATCTAAATAAATTTTTAGTGATAAATTAATTCAAATTATCTATATAAAATGCAGTTTACCTTTAGTATTTGCTTCCGAGGATAAAATTCAATTCAACTGGTTAAGGATATAATAAATAATAACACAATTTTTATTATCACAATCTACAGTACAAGTGATACTTGAGCATATAGTTTAACATCTACCGAGATATGCACGTCTTACAATGAAATGCATGCTCATCAGATAATTTATTTGGATATTGCTGATGCACTCGGTCAATTATTATTTCACAAGTGATATTACCATACACCCCTAACAGCAGGTTTCATTGTTTACAAGCCAGGAATGAAGACCCAAACACCTCCAAATGTTGTAGCAAACAAGAATTTATGTCTTAAATAAAAATACAAATGAAAAAAAATGAGTAGTGTAGTCGATTATGTGTATAAAAATAAAAAATACTGTCAATATAAATCAACATTATGCATAAATTCATTTTTGTTTATAAAATATTTGTAAATAAAATAGCATAATCTGGTCTTAACAAATATCTACTAAAAGAAAATGTACTGTACTACTGAAAAATACTAGCCTTGTGAATTTGAAGTAAATTCATATAAATACACACACATTAAGATTTGTGACTTTATGGTTTATTCTACTAATAATGACTTTGTTGATCTCCACTTCTATTCTGATGTGATGAAGGTGGTGCTGGAGGGTAATGAGCAGGTGGATATGGCCTAGGGAAAGTAGGATCTGTGGCGTGCTTGCGTCGCACATGACTCATTAGCTGGTGCTTCTGTACAAAGGCACGGCCACATAGCCGACAAGCATAGGGACGTTCGCCTGTGTGGATCCTTTCATGCTCGATGCGATGATCTTTACGTTTAAAACGACGCCCACAATATACGCACTGGTGTGGCCTGAGCGTCTCCTCGTCCAATGAGACCATGTGGTAGTTGAGGGCAGCCATCAGCCCCTGGAACAGAGCAGAGGAGAGCTGCTTAGCAAGATCATCACCAGGCGGCTCTACCCCCTCCCACCCAAACACTCTCCTGCAAACTACAAGGATGGTGCTGCTTCACTGTTTGCTCTTTGGACCTTGTATTTGGTCTATATAATATTTCTTACAGTGCAGTACTGAAAATGTCCATCTGCCACCATAAATGCTACATCTGGTAATGCGAAGCCAGATGAGCACGCCAGCCTTCACGTGATTCTAACACAAGTCCACAGATGGCACAAGTATTGCTTTCATCATGGTGAATTTTTTCATGAATTTTAAGGGAGTCCTTCCTTTTGAAGCGCTTACCACAAACAAGGCAAGCATGGGCACGCACTTCTGAATGTTTGGTGAGGTGATTGCGCAGATGGGTCTTTTGTGCAAAGCGGTGACCACACACTTCACACACAAACGGCTTGTCACCGGTGTGCACTTTCTCATGTATTAAGAGATGATCCTTCCGCTTGAAGGCCTTCTGGCAGTAGGTACACACAAAGGGTCGGCTGCTGTCACCGCCAGCTGGATCCCTGAGCCAATCCAAGTGGCAGGCTTGCCACGTACCCTGCAACAAATGAGAGGAGACCTGCCTTAGCCAGCATCTCAACAGTGGCTATAGCAGATACATGGGTCGCAGAACCCACCCTTCCCAATATTCCTTCAGAGAACCCACAGTCATACTTTGGTTTCTATTGTGAACTTCAAAAAAACCCTTGGCAGTCAAATTTATTTCCAGATCACCCTCATTATCTGAGCCTATTGTTGTTTTATAAAATGTAGTGGTCTGGCGTCTGCTGGTTGGATGGGGTACTGCGATGAGGTGCATGCTCCTGGCTACGTTCAATGTGGTACATCAAGTTGGCCTTCGTGATGAACCCTCGACCACAAAGAGGACACAGAAAAGGCTTCTCCCCAGTGTGAAGTTTTTCATGACGAACTGCATTAGCTCGCCGCAGAAACGTCTTCTCACAGAACGAACATTTGAAGGTTTTTGGCTCTTCAGTGCCTCTTAAAGGTGGGGCGAACAAATACATGCCATAGTCCTGCAACAAATGAAAGATTGGTCTCACCAAGCCGCTCTCAATTCCCATTACCACCTAAGCTTCCTGCAAACCTTCAAGTCAATTTTCAGTATCCATTGACCAGAATCATTTAAACTGTCAAGTATGACTGACATCTTCACTTCGAATGTAACTTGTCCTTTTTAATAGCTTCAATAAGGATTTATATCAAATTAGCCGAGCCAAAAATGCCAAACATTCAGTGAAAAAGTAAATTTATTATTATTCTGGATATTCTTATAATAAGAATTTAAAAACATTTGTTTAACTGAATGATTTAGTATAATAGTGTGCACAGCAAGAACCCACATTTAGTTTAAAAAAATATTATGTGAGATTTCTATAATGAGCCTGCTTTGTACTACACTTTTTACTTCACTGTTCACTGTCAGTTCTCAAGAAATCTTACAAATTTAAACAGACCAAATTCATTGCATCATGATCTTTCATACTAATGTACAGCCCTTCAGCATCTATTGTCGCTAATTTCTTGATGATACAGATATTCAACTAGAATCTAGTCTCTAAATTTTAATGGGTCATGTCATTTTCCATTTCATTCGTGAGTCAATGAAGCACCAGTTCGGTCAGTTCCAGATGCAGCAGCATGCACATTACTACGTTTCAGGTGGTACTGCAGATGGTAGCGAGTGTTGAAGCGGCGTGGACACAGATGACACTGGAAGGGCAATAATCCAGAGTGCAGGCGCAGGTGTCTTCGATAATTGTCTCTTCGCTGGATGACCTGGCCGCATACTTGGCAGCCGAAGCCTACCTGCTGGGGGGCACTAATGGCGGGGCAGGGACCACTACTGCTGGATGCAGGGTGATCTTGGTAAGGAAAAGTCGGAACTAGACAAAATGTCTTGTCCACCACAACCTTGACCATCTCTTCCTCACCATAATCATCGCCCCCACCACCACCACCACAACCCCCCTGCAACAAAACAAAAGCTTGGCATCACTCACTAATCTTGTAGCCAGCTAGTTCTAATTTCTTTCAACTTTAATTTTTAGCTATTCCTTATTTTTGCCATATTTCATTCACATGCTATAATTCCTAAGATTTGTTTGATGTTCCAGGCTACGTGTCATGTGGTAATCATAATGAGATTTGTTGATAAATTTCTTGTTGCAGATTTCACAGGAGTATGGCAGATTACCAGTGTGTTGCCGTTCATGTTGGCTGGCGTGGCCACGACGAAGGAAGAGCTTACTACAAAACATACAAGGATACTTGCGTTGTGGCTCCCTTGTCACCCCATCAATGTCGGAAGACCCTGTTACACTCACTATCCGCCACTGCAAAGAGACCACAACCAAAATGCTGTGCCTCATTTTTATCATGTAATTTCCATGCAGTTAACAACTACAATATAGTACAGTGCTTTTACCAGTGAAGGAGCCAGTCAAAAATGTACAAGCCATAATACATTATTCACCGAGATTAAAGTTAGGCAAGAACTTCAGTACTGTACAGTACTTAGATCATTTTTAAATTATTGGTTTTTAAAACAATATTTTAAGGATAGCCCAGTTAGAACATTGGTTTTTAATTATAAATGTAACCATAATAAATACTGTATATCCAATCATATGCAGATACTGTAGTAGCAAAAATGCAATGTAAAAGAAAAAGAAACAGCAGAAGCAGATAAGAGGATAAGGTAGAAGAAAAACAGAAAAGGGAAAGACAGGAAGATGATGTGGATGGAGAAATGCTATAAGATATAAGATACAGTGCAGTAAACACCATTGAAATTATGAGGAGGTGCAATTAATAGGTAACAGAAAGAAGGGGATACATATAGAAGAAACTCCAGAGAAATTGCCTTTGGATCGTTTTCATTGGCAATGAACCTTGTCAAAGATATGATCGTGAATAAAGAGTAAAGCCCACTTTGTGAACCATATTTTTTAGATTCAGTAAATAACAATTTAACACTTTAGCCACATGAAAGCTATTCACTCAGTTGTAAGATAAGGGCATACTGGATGAACTTGGTCTCAAGAAAAAAAAAAGTTTGCCCACAGTGCAGAAATCAGACCTGCAGGCGATGAGTCACAATAACGTGGCTAAAGTAATTTGACCAGACCACACACTAGAAGGTGAAGGGACGACAACGTTTCGGTCCGTCCCGGACCATTCTAAAGTCGATATGCCAGGCATCGACTTGAGAATGGTCCAGGACAGACCGAAACGTCTTCGTCCCTTCACCTTCTAGTGTGTGGTCTGGTCAGAAATCAGACATATTTATGACCAACCAATTCAAGGGCCTGGATTCATTACAGCCAACGTATGACACGAAATTATAGCTCCCACATTTAGCTGAATATTTGTGAATATTTTTTTTTTTTACAAGCAGATGGTGTATATTGTTTTATATAGAATAGGAATAGACTAGCTTAAAATAAGTGGTGGCAACACTGCCTAGCATGTATAGACTAATATGAGTGTTATCTTTTCTCAGTCAAATGAATTTAATAAACATCATGACATTTGCTATAGAAACAATTAAATGTATGTAAAATTATGTAAGATCTGCCAGTGTGAAAAACAAAATTTATAAATTTCATAATATCTTCCTGGAAAATGTCAAGTTAATTTTATAATAAAAATATAAATGTATTACAGAAACCCCTACTTTTGTCGACTCGTTAATATACTAAACGAAACCTTATTACTAAGTATGCCGGGCATTAATGCAGAGGATGAGAAGGGTGTGGGATTAAGGACATTTTGACATTCAATGAAGTTAGGGATAACCCCCTTATCTGGATAATTGGATAGCCCCCCTCTCTGGACTGCTACTCCAAATTTCCCTTGTTTAATACTAAAATTATTATAAATGGCCTTCAAGGAGGGATAGCATGGTTATGTTGTACAACGTCTATAGGAATTTCGGTTTTATGGTTTCAAGTAATTGTTGAAAATTTTGTCAATACTGTAGAGAGAAATATTCTGGGGAAAGAATTACAAAAATAAAGTTCTTTAGCTAAACTGCTAAATAATGAAAAAGGTTAATTTCATAAATCATATATACAGGCCTTTATAATGTATCCACAAAGATCAGGCCCAAGAATAAATGAATAACCGACTTTTATGGATACCATGCATGCTGGGAAGAAAGTAATCCACACAATATGAATGTAGAGGTATAATCACAATGTAATTATAGAACCGCACTCTAAAGACTGAAGATATAACATTTCTGTGAATATGGTATAAACACATGTAAGTATAGAGTAGGATTTCAAAACAATTCGATTAGGTTCTCTAAAGATATTGCATGGAAATTGCAAACCAATTTGACCCTTGGATTAACCAGCTCAATTTCAATAAGAGCCATATGTTTTGACCAAAAATGTTAGTAATTTAATCTTAATAGTAAATCACTGTGAATCAGCCATTCGTGAAATTGACTGTGAATATCAAGGAAGAAACAGTTAATATAATAAAGAAACAAATCTTTTAGTACTCTTGAGGACACATTAAATTTTGATAGTACAGTATTAGGATACTTTTACTAGAAAGTGGAATGAAAGAAACAAAACTGAAGTCTTCGTATGTCATGATGTCCACTCTAGTACACGACTGTACGATACTCCAGAAAAATAGTAAAGTATTACAATATATATAACCCAACCCACACATGTAATTGATTGAAGAATGTAATTATAAATGTAAATAACAAAAATAATTGGGAGGAGTCACAGGCCAGACGAGTACAGCACTTTGTCACTAAACAACAAAAATATAACTTTTGCACAAATCATGTGCACAAGCAAACTTGCCTTTATGTTGTTTCAATTTTCTGGTTAAACCAAAATCCCATAGATATGAATTCATGTTATTTATACTTGTGAGATGAGAACTACATGTACTGTACTGTACTTTAATGTGTGTGTGAGACCCATGGAATTGGGAAGTAAGGTGAATATGAATCCATATTTTTTCTGGTTTTGTACACAATATGAAATGCACGAATGTTTACTGGCAATGATTTTTTGCAACAGGTAACTTTCCTACTAGAGATGCAAGAAAAATTGCAAAAATAATATTTAATTTTTAAGCCCCATATAGACCCAAAGACAGTACGGGGCCAAAATGGAAGAGCCACACCGAAAGCACTAAAAAATTGAGAAGTTACAAGTGGAATTTTCAACAATTAAAGACAAATACCCCTTATCCACATTTCATTACAGTAGAGAATTCTGAAATATCAATATATCTCAATTAATTTTTTTTATTTTGTTTTTTACAGGTTTCACATTTTTTTATTGTGCATTGGCAAACATGCATTCATTGGTGAGGGTGCCGGGAAAGCTGTTCCTCTGAGAACAGGCTGCCCCTGCCACCATCTTAAACCCTCCAGCATCTCAATTGTTGTTCTGTCTGTGCCCTTTGTATGACCTTCCCCATTAACAACATTTTTATTGACTTTTATTTATTTTTTATTAACTTCCAATGTTAATTTTTTGTTGGTGCTTCTTGGAGCACCTCATTCATAATAAGAGCTCCAGGAATATACAGAGTTGCAGTGGTGCTTCAAAGTTGAAAAAGATTGCCTTGTGATGATTTCAGAGCTTAGCATCCTCGCGGCCCGGTCCTCAACCAGGCCACCTGGTTGCTGGACTGGTTAACCAGGCTGTTGGATGCAGCTGCTTGTGTATGTGTCACAGCCTGGTTGATCAGGTATCCTTTGGAGGTGTTTATCGAGTTCTCTCTTGAACAGTGTGGGGTCGGCCAGTTATACCACTTACGTGTAATGGAAGCGTGTTGAACAGAATCGGGCCTCTGATGTTGATAAGAGTTCTCTCTCAGAGTGCCTACTGCACTTCTGCTTTTCAACAGGGGGTATTCTGCACATCCTGCCATCCTGTCTCATGTGGTGTTATTTCTGTGTGCAGGTTTGGGACCAGCCCCTCTACAATTTTCCATGTGTAAATAAATTATCATGTATCTCTCCAGCCTGCGCTCAAGAGAATACAGATTTTGGCTCTTTTAGTCTGCCTCAGTAGTTTAGATGCTTTACTGAGTGGATTCTAGCAGTAAAGGATCTCTGCATGCTCTCCAGGTCAGCAATTTCTCCAGCTTTGAAAGGGGCTGTCGTTGTGCAAAAGTACTCCACTCGAGAGCACTAGCATCTTAAGTACGAGAGTACAGCATCTCTAGTTTTAAAGGTTCTTGTTATCCAACCTGTCATTTTTTTTGAAGATGTGACTGCTACTGTATTGTGTTCTTTAAAGGTAAAGTCTTCTGACATGAATATACCCAAATCCTTTACATTGCCTTTTCGTTCTATGTTATGATTTGACTGCATTGAGTTAGTTCACTTGTTTGTTTATTCGTGCTCTTGGTCTCACATGCTCTCTCTCTCTATCATTTCTGCGCTGATGATCAAATGTCATAAGTATTATCATTTACAGAAACAATTTTTTTTGAGGCATTTGGTAAAACTTGCATTTAATATACAACAACTTTTTCTCTCTCATTAACTTGCATAAAATTAAGGTATTCATCATAAGATGTGAAGATTTGAAGACATCATAAGATGAGTTAAATGGCATACGCACACACAATTTAAATACGAACAATAAATGAACTAATGAAAAAAAAGAGGTATCAATTGAGTAACTAATACACATAACTTCAGCAAAACACGTTGTTGTGATAAATAAAATGCTCCAAAGAACTGAAATGAGGAGAGCACATCACAAGCCAAAGACATTAGATGGGTCCATTCAAATTTTCACTAGCGTTGTGACAAATAATTACTGAATGTTATAGACGGAAAAAGAAAAGAGATATTTATTTAAACAGTATGTACTGTATATATATATACAGTATATAATTGTGTGTGTGTGTAGTGTAACTACCTAAGTGTAGTTACATGATGAGAGCTACGCTCGTGGTGTCCCCGTCTACCCAGCACTCTGTCATGTAACGCTTTGAAACTACTGACAGTTTTGGCCTCCACCATCTTTTCACCTAACTTGTTCCAACAGTCTACCACTCTATTTGCGAAAGTGAATTTTCTTAATACTTCATTTTTGTACAAAATGAAATCTTCAGGGATCCAGACACAATAAGAATTCCAGAGAACAACATAGAGCACATAGAGGTGTCAAGAGACGAAGTGGCAAAAATGCTCAAGGAGCTAAGTAAGAACAAAGCAGTTGGCCCACATGGAGTTTCACCATGGGTTCTGAGAGAATGTGCACCTGAGCTCAGCATTCCACATCAACTGATTTTTCAGGCATCCCTGTGTAGAGGAGTTGTAGCTGATGTGTGGAAAAAGGCTAACATAGTTCTAATCTACAAAAGTGGTGGCACGGAAGTTATAGACCTGAATCATTGAAAAGTGTAATAGTCAAAATATTGGAAAAATAATTAAAACGAAATGGGTAGAACACCTGGAGAAAAACTATATAATATCAGACAGACAGTATAGTTTTCGATCTGGAAGATCCTGTGTAACGAATTTACTCGGTTTCTATGAATGAGCCACCGAGATTTTACAGGAAAGAGATGGTTGGGTTGACTGCATCTATCTGGACCTAAAAAAGGCTTTTGACAGAGTTCCACATAAGAGGTTGTTCTGGAAACTGGAACATATTGGAGGGGTGACAGATAAGCTGCTAACATAGATGAAAAATTTCCTAACTGATAGAAAAATGAGGGCCGTAATCAGAGGCAATGTATCGGATTGGAGGAATGTCTCAAGTGCAGTACGACAGGGTTCAGTTCTTGCACCATTAATGTTCATTGTCTACATAAACGATCTACCAGATGGAATACAGAATTATATGAACATGTTTGCTGATGATGCTAAGATAATAGGGAAGATACGAAACCTAGACGATTGGTATGCCCTTCAAGAAGACCTGGACAAATGGAGCACCACTTGGCAAATGAAATTTAATGTGAATAAATGTCATGTTATGGAATGTGGAACAAAGACCCCACACAACCTATAAATTATGTGAGAAATCTTTAAAGAATTCTGACAAAGAAAGGTATCTAGGGGTGGTTCCAGATAGAAAACTGTCACCTGAGGACCACATTAAGAACATTGTGTGAGGACCCTATGCTACACTTTAAACTTCAGAATTGCTTTTAAATACTGTACATGGATGGAGAAATACTAAAGAAATTGTTCACAACTTTTGTTAGACCAAAGCTGCAATATGCAGCGGTTGTATGGTGCCCACTTCTTAACCCTTGCACTGCTCACCTATTTTCGGCAAAAACGTCTTGGTGCAATTGTCAAGGACATATTTTTGTTATTTTTACAAATGTTCAGGTAAATTTAATGTCAAAATGTTTCCAAAGTCAACTATTTCCATTTCAAAACACAAATAGTAATGAAAACATTAAAAAACATTAAAATATAGCCAAATTAAAAAACAAAAAGCACAACTCTCTGAGCGCCTAAAGGCGCTTTGCGCAGTGCAGTGGTTAAGAAGCACATCAACAAACTGGAAAAGGTGCAAAGACATGCCACTAAGTGGCTCCCAGAACTGAAGGACAAAAGCTACGAGGAGAGGTTAGTGGCATTAAATATGCAAAAACTAGAAGATAGAAGAAAAGAGGCGATATGTTCACTACATACAAAATAGTAAAAGGAATTGATAAAATTGATAGGGAAGAATTTCTGAGACTTGGAACTTCAGGAACAAGAGGTCATAGATTTAAACTAATGAAACAAAGCTTCCGGAGAAATATAAGAAAATTCACTTTTGTAAACAGAGTGGTAGACTGTTGGAGCAAGTTAGGTGAGAAGGTGGTGGAGGCCAAGACCGTCAGTAATTTCAAAGTGTTATACTGTATGACAAAGAGTGGTGGGAAGACGGGACACCACGAGCGTAGCTCTCATCCTGTAACTACACTTAGGCAATTACACATTATATTCTATAATAAATTTAATTGTAAAGACCTGTTGCTATGCCAAATTTTGTGAAATATATGATGAGGGCACACAAAAATTAATACCAAAACAGAGATGTAGAGCTAGAAAACAGGATTTGTTCAACAGAAATTGTGAGAGCGCCAGAGAGGAAGACAAGAAAGTGGGTACAATATACGAAGAGGCCTAACCCTCAAACATACCAGCACTACAAGCAAGAAAACCAACAAATGCACAGCAGTGAGGAAAGACAGAAATGAATTTTGAGAAAGGGATAGCGGACAAATGCAAAACAGATCCAGGCCTTTTCTATAAATTCATTAACACTTTCGCTCGGGGATGACGCAGCATTGCGTCATCCGTTTACTGGCGGTAATGCCGGGGATGACGCAGCATTGCGTCATCCACTTTAAAAATTCGCCAAAAATCAGGTTTGTATCCGATTTTTTGGGGACTGGTTTTAAAATGTGCGCCGATGTCTTCCCATTTCCTTTGTTGAGCCTCGTGGCCCTCAGGCGGCTTGGCACACGCCGTGGGCCCATTGTCTTTGCTCCACTGTTGTGACCAATGTCGTCTCCCCTCGCATCTCAAACGTGTGAACATTTCGGCTATTTTCCGTGGCTATATTTCTTACTGCGGCTTTAGAAACTATCTACGCTTACTCCACGATGGATAGTAATCATGAACAAGGCCCTTCCAGGAAGAAAATTGCGAAAGAAAGGCTTGAAAAGGGTGGGAATTGGGAGTGTAGTAGGAAGGCCTCTGAGCGCTCACTCACGGCTAACGCGTGGCCCGTCTTCAACTCGTCGGCGGTTGGAGCGTGACCAGGTGTTTTTTTTATATGCTAATGTTCCTCTAGAGAATTTTATTACGAACCCATTGAGACCAAAATGAAAGACCTAGGACAAAAATTGAGGTGACCAGAGTGAAAATAGTGAAAACATTTTATCCCGTTTGCGCGCTCCCGGGTAACTCGTTCGCACTTTCTCTGTTTGCTGCGGGTAATTAGCCGGGCTTTTGGAGTTTATATGCATTTAGTGCTGTAGAGAATTTTATTGCGAACACAATGATACCAAATTTATTCTCGTAGAAGGAGAATTGAGGTGACAAAGTTGAAGAGAGTATACACTTTTCGGAATTAACGCGCGCTTCCGTGACACGCTGGGGCCCATATCGCCCTGTCGAGGGGTGGCGCGCGGGGTGAGCGAAAGTGTTAAAAGGAAGCTGCATGTAGAGGATAAAATCCAGAGATTGAGAACAAGTTAACAGATTTACTGTGACGAAAAAGAAATGTGTGAAACACTAAATGAACAGTTCCAGAGCGCACAATAAAATACATAGAGGATCTCACGACAAAGTGGAAAAATTACTTAAAGGGCTAGGAAGAAATAATGCAGTTGGACCAGATAAGTTTCACCTTGGGTGCTACAAGAATGTGCAACTGAGCTGAGCATAATACTCCAATTGATATTCCATACATCATTGTGCATAGAAATCTTAGCAGATATATGGAAAAAGGAAAACGGTTCCAATCTACAAAAATGGTAGCAGAGAAGATCCTTTAAATTATAGACCCATATCATTAACAAATGTGGCAGTCAAAACACTAGAAAAATAGTTAAAGCCGAAGAACACCCGGAGAGTGTTCTTGACACAATAATGAAGACAGTATGGCTTTGAACAGGAAGATCTTGTGTAACAAATCATCGTTTTTATTATAGAGCCACAAAGATTCTACAGGAGATAGTTGGGATGACTGTATCTGGACCTAAAAAAGGCTTTGACAGAGTCCCACACAAGAGGTTGTTCTGGAAACTGGTTATCTTGAGATGATTTAAGGGCTTAGTGTCCCGGTCCTCAACCTCCTTTTTGTTACACACCCCCAGGAAGCAGCCCATAGCAGTTGTTTAACTCCCAGGTACCTATTTACTGCTAGGTAACAAGAGGCATCAGGGTGAAAAACTTTTTGCCCATTTGTCTCCGCCTCCACTGGGGATCGAACCCGGAACCTCAGGACTACGAATCCGAAGCGCTGTCCACTCAGCTGTCAGGCGCCCTTACTGGAACATGCTGGAGAGGTGACCGAGACTTCTAACATGGATGAAAAATGTTCTGACAGGCAGATGAAGACAGAAATCAGATGAAATTTATCTGACACGAGTGTTACTAGTGGAGTACAACAGGGTTCAGTTCTTGCACCAGTAATGTTCATCGTCTATATAAACAATCCACCAGAAGGAATACAGGATTACTATATGAACATGTCTGCAGATGATGCAAAGATATTGGGGAAGATAGGAGATGCAGACGATTGTCATCCCCCTTCAAATTGGAAGGGGAATAACATGTAGCAAATGGAGTTCAATGTGAATAAATGCCATGTTATGTAATGTGGAATCGAATAAAAATAGACCACACACAACTTACAAAATAGATGGACTCTAACAGGACTCTAACAGGACCCCTAGATCTCTAACGAGATCTAGGGGTGGTTTTGGATAGGAAACTGTCACCAGAGGAACCCAAAGAACATTATTAGAGGGGCATATGCGACGCTTTCCAACTTCAGACTTGCTATTACTTACATGGATGGTGAAATGCTAAAGAAACTGTTCATGACTTTTATGAGACCAAAATTGAAATACTGAATGCAACAGTTGTATAGTGCGTTGTAATAGTTGTATGTAAGCGTTGAATGACAAGGAGTACTGGGAAGACGGGACACCATGAGCATAGCTCTCATCCTGTAACTACACTTAGGTAATTACACTTAGCTAATTACACACACCTGTGTGTGCACAATAACCCAAGTGTAATTACCTCTTAAGTAATTACACTCTTGGGCAGACAGGCATTGTTGATCTTATAGATAAGCTTTCCATGCTTCTAACTATTTTATTAATCGTGGGATTAAGAAGAGCAATAATAAAAATGAAGAAAATTTTTATTCAAAAGAATGTGTGTACAAAGGACATATGAGTAATGTGTAATTGTAGGGACAGGTTACACATACTAATTAAGCCACTATTATGCAAAGCATTTTGGGCAATCCAATCAAGTTACCTAAATTCATGGTAATTATAAGAAACTAGTGATTATTGAAGGGTTTATTATCTACAACATTTCATTCCACTCAGGAACATCTTCTGGAACCTGAAGGTGTTCCAGAGTGGAATGAAACATGGTGGATAACAACAGCTTCAATGATCATTAGTTTCTTTATCGCAAAATTCAGACATTCGATTGCTTTTCTTAATGCTGAGAGTAAGAAAATTAGAAACAGTGAGCTTATACTATAAGATCAACAACGCCAGTAATGCAGTCATATTTAACCAAATTATATATTGTTATACTGTCTATATATATATATATATATATATATATATATATATATATATATATATATATATATATATATATAATACTGCAGTTGCTAATAGTGAAAGTGTTTTATTTGTATCTAAGAAACAAAATTTAAATCTGGAATTGGATTTGAAACACACATTTCCCACATCTATTGTGTGTATACCAGTAGTTCATGTATACCACCAGTCTGCTATGTATCTTGTGTGTATACCAGTAGTTCATGTATACCACCAGTCTGCTATGTATCTTGTGTGTATACCAGTAGTTCATGTATACCACCAGTCTGCTATGTATCTATTGTGTGTATACCAGTAGTTCATGTATACCACTAGTCTGCTATACATCTATTGTGTGTATACCAGTAGTTCACATATACCACCAGTCTGCTATGCATCTATTTTGTGTATACCAGTAGTTCACGTATACCACCAGCCTGCTATAATTTGCTTCCTGCAACACTTCCTTGCCTTAACATTTGCAACCAGTGCTAAGATTTGAATAATTTGGTTTAATAATTATTCTTTAACTCATTCAAAGGGTACAAGCATATGTATAATTATGTCAGCGGCTTGAGTGAATTTTATTCAATCATTATGAATGGTAGACTTCGTTTATATCTTGAAAACCCCAAATGACTCAAATTTCCAGCCATATGAAGTTGATATACCTCGTGCTTTGTAATATATGAATAATTTGACTAGTAAGACGTGCAATTAATTTTCTGCACTTCAAAAAGCTTTACCCAGCTCAAGACTTTGTCCATAAATACGATCAATTTTAGTTTTATTAATAATTATTACTGTACTTCTAATTCTAGCATTATGGGAAATGTGTTAACAATTTTCTACTGTAAAGGGAACCTGAACCCTTTTTATGTTATAAATTAGATTTATTGCATATACATACTTCCATGACAATTTTACTGTGAGCAAATGAATAATAATAGAGATGGTGAAGTCTGAGCACACGAGAAAAGTCTCTGTGAACTACAATAGACAGAACAGAAGGCAATTAAAGGTACTGAATAGAAGACAATACAGTACAATACAATAAGGTTATATCAATTTTAACCATTATGTATGATGAATTTCCTTATCTCATGTGTGCCTCCCAGTCAATTAAAATTGGAGACATGATTGAAATGCTTACCATGTAATTTGGAGAACTAACAATACAGTACAGAACTATTTTTTGTTATTTTCATGTCACAAATATTATTTTAACCATTTACATGCTCTTGGTGCACTTAATTATACTTGTTAAAGATAAGAAGTACCTTATATTAACGTAGGAGAGAGAAATAAGCAAGAATAAACCCATTTTATTTCTTCCTTTAGCACAGAAATATTGTATTACAAATACACCCAATCTTTTCAAGTTAATTGAATAATGAGTTCTTGTATAAGCTTTCTCTTTTTGAAACATCCAGCATTTAATATGGACAAATAAACCCAAACTATTTCACAATATATTAGTAGCTGATGGGCATCGAATAGCATGATTTTTGCAATTACTCTTTTGGGCAAAACCTCTACCACAGTGTTGACAATGGTATGGACGCTCACCAGTATGTAGTCGCTCATGATCTGTTAAGTGGTCCTTACGTTTGAACTTCTTAAAGCAAAAGCGACAAGAGTACGGTCGCCACTCTGGGCTTGGAATAAATGTTGGCAGGTCAGCCATAGGAGCAGAGGCCACAGGGGGGCAGGGTGCTGCTGCTCCCACCCGCCGGGACACCACACCACCTTGCCCGCCCACAGGCACAAAGTCGCCTACTGCCCCGAAAGCCGCCCTCTGCAAATGAAGGAACACTGCCATCACTACCCCTAAATTTTTGTCTTGTGATATCTGTGATAAATGTGATATCTTCCATGGATATCTTATACTGTACATATAATTCTAGCCCACCACAAGCATCCTTCGGGATTTTCACGTGTAACACTTTATACTAGAACCAAATTTTCCGAGCTAATAGCTACAGGCTTATATAGGCTATAGGCTTAAAATTGCCAAAATAAAACTTATTTCTTCCACAACAAAAATTGTCGAAGGGAATAATTTAATTTCCATTGCCCATTTCAACTTGTGGAGGAGGAGATACAGGAAAAGAATTCAACATGAGAAAATATAAAAAGACTAATAATAATTTAAGTAACAAAATATAGCTTGGCACATAACTATTAGTTAATCAATTAGTGACTAGCTTTGCACACTACAAGCATATTTCCACCCAAACGAGATTAGCATTGAAAGCAAAATTTCAATTTAATTATATATAATGACATTAACAAAATACAGTACAGCATATATTTCATTACACTCTAAGCTAAAGAGAAAGTACAAAGAGTACTAAAATGCAACACACAAAATCCACTGAAACTTTCAACCACAGACATGACCACAAGACTCTAGAAATTCCTCCCAATATTTCACAACCTTCACTGATGAAGACAAGTGTATAAAACACTAGTCTAGGTTTGCACTTATCTTATAAATAGTTTCATAAGCTGCTGTCATTTTCTTTCTCATTTTCTCCCGAAATTTTCGCTGGCGCAACTGTCCGCTTATTAATCTTTCTAATTCTTTCTGTAGGCGTCCAGCCTCAACTTTTTTACTGCCAATTTTGATCTCTAATTTTTCTGCCTCTGATGCATCAAACATACCAGAATCAAGCAGAGATTCTAATGAGGCAGTCTCAGCCTTAATAAGATTCATCTGGGCCCTGATGTTGTCTTGTCGATATCTTCCGCGCCCCACATGCTGGTGGTGGTGGTACATCGACCCTGAGGCGGAGGCGGCAGCTGCAGCAGCCACAAGAGGGGAGGAAGGAGAGGAAGGTGGGGGAAATCTTCCACCCAATCTTCCGAACTGGAAGTGGGTCCCAGGTTGGTGTGATGCCGAGAGAGATACGTGGCCCGCAGGGGCGTCGAGAGGGGGGAGGGGAGATGCCGCCACAGAGGAAAATGGGCCCAACAACTGGAAAAGGGAGAGAGACAACTTTTGTCAGGTCACTCTCTGTGCTAA
Source organism: Procambarus clarkii (assembly GCF_040958095.1). Classification (NCBI taxonomy): domain Eukaryota; kingdom Metazoa; phylum Arthropoda; class Malacostraca; order Decapoda; family Cambaridae; genus Procambarus; species Procambarus clarkii. The sequence continues at coordinate 5,008,394 of NC_091221.1, read as the reverse complement.
GATGAAGCTGATTCTATCAGCTGAGCCAGTTTCAGGCTATGCCTGTCTTCATAAAGCTCCATGTATCTTCAAAGACTGTAGCAAACAGAATGACCACTCCAAATCCATAAAAAAATATAAAAAAAAAAGTGAGGCCAATTACCCAAACAAATCCTACCTAACTACCTTATTTCGCTAAGTTGCAATGAAAGTTACACCCCGTTCCATATGATAAAACAATTATTTCACATTATATTAAAACCTTTGAGTTCATCTGCACAATGCCAAAAGACTTATTCCCTGCACCAATTACAAGTATATCAGTAGTTTTTGAGAAGCTTTTCAACCTTATTACATAAAGTAAGCACTCATTGAAATAACAATTATTGGCAAGATGAAGATACAGTACTGCATTTAAGAAAATTTTTGATAATATTCACTCAAATTATTTTAATTCTTGCACAGTTTAGAGCACAATTACTCAATTTAATAATCAGGGAGAAATTCTTCTCAATACACAAATACATATTAAACCTTAAGATTAAATATAGAGAGTACACCAGTCTTGAAATCTTTCAAAATTAAGCCATATTATCTGGTAGATTAAAACTGAAGCATCTTTATTGAAGATGCATTTAATTAAGGTATATTAAAGAGTTCAAGACTGGGGCATCTTCTTGAAATAATAAACTGATTTCTCCTCCCAAAATTACCATAATATTAATAAAACATTTATCCTTTAAATATGAAACATATTCCTTGTGAATCTTTTAAAAACAAATAAATTACTCCATAACCATATGTAGAGATCAAACTAAAACCTTCGGTATAAAGTGTTTACCTTAAAAGTTAGGAAATTATTTAGGCCAAAATGAAAATGAAGAAAATTATAAAGAAAAAGTAATATAAATAAACAGGTGGTGAAGTGTATACAAGCATGTATTTAAAATAATAAATTAAATGCAAACTAGGATCAGGGTACATGTTGTTTTCTTAAAAGTAAATTTGTTAGCTAACTTTGCTTAAATTCTATAAAACAATATGTACAATATGCCTTTTTTAATCTTTGTCTAAGATACCAAAAACATATGTAATACTGTAGAGCAAACTTAGTAAGTTACCATAATATTTCTCAAATTCAGGATAAGTCATAACAGTATTTTATTAAGTTTGTTTTGTATTTTGTTATCAAGTCAGCAAAAATGCAATTTTCATTTTGTAAAAAATTGAAAACTTTATGAGTTCCTTGGTGAATGATTCTAATTGGGAATTAGTGTGTACACAACATTAGCAAACATGTACAATATTTGCACGAGGAGAGCAAATACATGTGCACAAATTTATGTAAGAACCTAAACACATGTAAAACTAGTTGTGTGAATATTTGTACTTGTATATCTGTGTCTGCATGGTTGAGTGTCAGTTCTTTGACCTGTCTCTTCCTGCTATCTGTTGTCAAATGCATTGATGAGAGAACTATAGGATGATAATCACATAAAAAATATATTAATATAAGTTGTGGATGAGGTTGGTTTCATCTACCTCATCTAGCTTATTCCATATTGATACTAAAGGGGCTGTCTTGTGAATTATTAGGCAAACTATTAAATTTGTGCCACTTCTTTTTCATAGTACAGTAAAAGAAAGCCTAGCTTATCAACTACATTTAACCCTGAAGTGAGTTTATCATCATGCACTGCACACATCATTATTGTGTGTAGATTTTAATCATTTTTCTAGTTTTAATACAAATGATGTAATTATGGTTATATTACATCTAAATAGGTGCAATGGAATTAACAGAAATTGTTTCATGAGTCTAGGTTATCATTTATAATTGCTTATTACAGATGAGGTTATGTACTAGTAGCTTGTGATTATTGTCAAATCATAATTTGGACTTTCATGCTGGTGCTAACTCTATCGCGCTCCGAGCCCTCCTATTATTGTCGTAAGTTTTTCTCAATGTAATTCGATGACTATCGTGAGCGTCATAAACTAAAATATTTGTAAAAAAAAAAACATTTATCCGATAAACTTCTAGGTGGTTTCAAAATGAGCGCCTTTAGATTGCGCACAATTTGATACCAAAATGAAAGACATAACATGAAAATTGATGTCAGACCACTGGAAAGATATAAATAATTTTGGGGTGATGACCATCAAAGTGTCCAAAAGTTAAAATGTTTGTTAAAATTCTATTTATTGTTCTATTATTATGGGACTAGTTTTAAAATACGCGCCTTTTTATTGCGAACAATTTGATACCAAAATGAAGGACGTAGCACGAAAATTTATGTTATCAAACTGAACGAGTATATACATTAGTCTGCAGGTGTGCCAATTGGTGCTCGTTCACGGGTAACTTGGCCGACTTTAGGCTTTGCTGTATTCACCTAGTTGTGTTTGCGGGGGTTGAGCTTTGCTCTTTCGACCCGCCTCTGTCAATCAAACTGTCAATCAACTGTTTACTAACTACTATTTTTTTTCTACACCACACACACCCCAGGAAGCAGCCCGTGACAGCTGACTAACTCCCAGGTACCTATTTACTGCTAGGTAACGGGCATTCAGGGTGAATGAAACTTTGCCCATTTGTTTCTGCCTGGTGCGGGAATCGAACCCGCGCCACAGAATTACGAGTCCTGCGAGCTATCCACCAGGCTACCAGGCCCCCAGGCTGTGGGACTCACTCCGGGCTTTTAGATCTTATATTCATATACCCTTATAGAGAATTCTATTGCGAACACAATGATACCAAAATGAACGATGTAGCACGAGAAAAATGGCGAGAAAAATGAGACGAGTATATACATTTTACTGATTTTGCGCGTTCACGGGTAACTTTGCAGACTTTATACTTTGTTATTGGCATTGCTTATATATATTGTGGTTGTTATTACTTATATTTGTCTTTCTATTTAGAGCATTTTATTGCAAATAATTTGATACCACAATGAACAATGTTGCACAAAAATGTCTGTTAGCAAACTGTATGTGTTTGTCTGGTGTATTGGGTGTGGCAATGAGTGTGCTCTAGCGGGTAAGGCTTCGGCGACGTTAGGGGTCATTGCACGTTATGCGCCCCCATGTTGCCTAATTTATATGCATATGTCTGTGTAGGAAATTTTATTGCAATCACAGTGATACAAAAAAGAACGATGTCGATCAAGTTTGTTCGATGTCGAACAAGGACTTGATAAACCTGAAAAAAGTAGCAACATGTTCGTGTTGTTTGGCGTGCACAGCTAACCAACGACATAAGTTTTTTATTTGGTGCCGGCATCAACTCGCATTTATTTGGTGATATGTTATACATATGTTGCTCTAGAACATTTCATTGAGAACACATTGATACTAAAATGAAACACGCACATCAAAAATTACGGTCAAAAACATGAAAAGAGTATAAACTTTTCAGTAGGGATGTAGCCGATGTGCAGTTGGGTGTGAGGTAGTGGGTAATCCTTGGGCAACTTCCCACTGTCTTGCGGGTGGGGCACGCCCATGATTTGTACTTTATATTCTTATGTCTGTGTACGGAATTTTATTGCGATCAATGTTATACCAAAATTAACAATGTAGAACAATTCTGGGATTGACAAACCTGATAAGAGCATAAACATTTCATCGCATTTTGGCGCTCACGGCTAACGATCGCCAAAGTTTTTTACTTGGGGCGAGTCTCACGTCGGCTTTGGTGAAGTTTTATATATATATTCCACTAGAGCATTCTCTTGCGAACAAATTGACACCCAAATTAAATACATACATGGAAAATTAAGGTCAGCAGACCGAAAAGAGTATAAACATTTCAGTGTCACCGCGCGGTCGCACGAGGGGAAAAGTTAAAGAATCTTCTGCCGGGAGCACGATATTGTTAAGATCTATTTCTTGATGACATTACCAGACAGAATACCATTAAAGGAGTGGGTGACAAGATAGTTCCTTTGTTGCCAGTTGTGTGTGTGCCAAAAAACAAATTTATATGCAATATAGGCGTACTTGTTAGATTGCAGACCTATACACAGTACTCACTGATTTTGTCAATTATGTCCAAGTAGTTATTTTACACATTCCATAAACCAAAGTGAAACCACGAACATAAAACCAGTTACTTTCACCCTCATAGTTCTCACCCCCTTACATTATGAATCAGTAAAATTGCAGCATCATGAGCCATAGTCCCAATAACCACCCTTTCTACACCCAACTTCCTTTTGACATGTCCATCTTCATCTGCCTTTTCCCTAATTTATGCATGTAACTGTATAGTTTTATTGAGGAAATTTTTTTTGGGTAAGATGCACATCTGGGTTGACCCAGGATGCTAGTTCAAATCCTCATCCTGTTCCTGTTAATATTATTAAGAGAGTAGCTCATCCTGTAACTACACTTAGGTAATTACCATACATGCCAGCATATAAGTCGACATATCTGCCGAATATAAAATATTTGAGATACTTAGAGAGCCTATCTGACATTCACTGAACGAACATTTATGACTCGTTTTTTTTTTCAAATTTGTTCCATTTTTTTTATTTTTCGTTTTTTATTTATACAAAATGGAACGGCCTACCTGACATGCACTGAACACTGACATACATTGTTCAGTGTATGTCAGGTAGGTTGCTCTATCTTCTTAAAACAATGAAAAACAAAAATTGAACAAATTCGAAAATAGAAAAATGTCGAATGTTTGTTCAGTGTATGTCAGGTAGGCTGCCCCATTATTAAAAAAATTGAATATCATATTGATGTTTTTCGGAGGTAGAACGGATTAATTTTATTTACATTATTTTAAATGGGGAAATTTGTTTCGAAAGACGGCGTTTCACGTGACGAGCTCGGAGCCGGAACGGATTAAACCGTTAATCGAGGTTCCATTGTACATGGATGGCAAAATACTAAAGAAATTGTTCACGACTTATTTTAGACCAAAGCTGGAATAGGTAGCGGTTGTATGGTGCCCATATCTTAAAATGCACATCAACAAACTGGAAATAGTGCAAAGACATGCAATTAAATGGCTTCCAGAACTGAATGACAAGAGCTATGAAGATAGGCTTGAGGCATTAAATATACCAAAACTAGAAGACAAAAGAAAAGGTGGCGATATGATCACCACGTACAAAATAGTAACAGGCATCGATAAAACTGAAAATAGGGAAGAATTCCTGAGACCTGGAATTTCAAGAACGAGAGGTCATTGATTTAAACTAACTAAACAAAGCTGCCAAAGAAATATACGGAAATTCACTTTTCCAAACAGTGGTAGACAGAAGAAGTTAGGTGAGAAAGTGAGGGAGACCAAAACCGTCAATAGTTTCAAAGTATTATACAACAAGGCCTGGTCGACAACGAGGCCTGGTCGATGACCAGGCTGCGGGGACGTTAAGCCCCGGAAACACTTCAAGGTAACAAAAGAGTACTGGGAAAATAGGACATCACGAGCGAAGCTCTCATCCTGTAGCTACACATGAGTAATTACAATTATTTCATATTGAAACTCATGTTTGGTAAGTCTATTTAATGTACAGACTATAATAATAATACCAATGACTTGCTAAAACTCATAGGGTTGGTTATCATAGCTATTTTAATACAATATTAGGTTAGGCTGGTTTACTCTGAGTTAGTACTCACCTAGTTAAGACATACTACATTAGAGTAGTAGAAAACATAGCCCTGCAAACATGCCATTTACAATAGCTGATCGGTGTATCAGTGGCACCACCAACACCAAACTGTTGGTTTATGGGGAAACTATCTTGCAGGCCATCTCTTCCATCAGCAGTATTGGCATTTTATATTACCATTCTACATTAACAGTAATTCTGCAATGTTTTCAATACTATTGTGTTTCTGCTACTTAATGCATGTTTATTTGTGAAGCTTGTGATTGATATCAACATAAGAAGCTTGAACAATTGTTTGGCAGAGGCAAGAGGTTGGTATCAAAATAAGAAGCTTGAACAATTGTTTGGCAGAGGCAAGAGGTTGATTGGCTGCAGAAAGAACTAATTCTAGCACTTTACCCTCATGAGGTAAATATTCGTTAAGCTACATTATATTTATGAGACCATAGTATTTTCTTTCCATACAGTAAGGCAGGGGAAGTGGTGCTGCCTTAGTTGGGGTGTCATCTTATCCAGTGAATATAGGCCTATACCTAAATTACACCTCAAAATTTTAAGGGTTGACCTATGCGTCAGATCGACTTGTACGCAGGAATATATGGTACAGTTCTAGTACTTCTAATGAAAGTTCGACTTAAGGGGTTAATAATGTTTATAGCCCTGGCAATACTGGAGATGCCAGTTACTGTTTTTTCATAGTGGTTTTAAAAAAAATCTAATAAAAATTCATTATAAGTTAATTCAAGTCATTGATAAGAATATACAAAGTCAGAGGATGTAACATTATAGAGGGTTTATTGTGCTAAATTTTGGGTGGGAAAATTAAATCTAAATATATTTTTTGCATTATATCCTAAAATCTTTTCCTACAACTTTGAACACTGTCTGAACTTTGTTCATGCAATGTATGGCACAATCACTACAAAAGGCACAATCACTACAAAAGAAAAAAATCAATTACAGGGTACTTATTGTTTGGCATATTTTTAAATTTACAAATTACTTTGCCAAATTTATGAACTCTTTCTTATGAATTCTTTAATATTTCTTCATCTGTGTACAGTATTTAATCGAGGTTCTGAAATTTGATTATAGTGTAGGATCCTCTCACAATGTTCTCTATATGTAAGGTCCACTGATGCAACCCGTTCTCACAAATTCGTAAAGTCAATATTGACTTATTAACTACGTGCATAGGTGATATACTAAAGATAATATATACCCTTAAAAAGATTCATAGAAAACACCGACCTTACCTAACCTTGTTAGTATCTTAAGATAAGCATCTTATTGCTTCGTAATTACAATTATTACTTAACCTATACCTATTATAGGTTAGGTAATAATTGTAATTACGAAGCAATAAGATGCTTATCTTAACATATTAAGTAGGTTAGGTAAGGTCGGTGTTTTCTATGAATCTTTTACAGGGTATCTATTGTTAAGTATGTCACCTATGCACATATTTAATAAGTCAATATTGACTTATTAAATTTGCGAGAACGGGTTGACTGATGATGGCAAGTTATCCAGAACCACTCCTAGATCTCCTTCCTTGTCAGAGGTTTTTAATATCTTTTCACATAAAGTATGGCCTGTCTTCCCCAATTCCAAATTCCATTTCATAATATTTGTTTACACTAAATTCCACCTGCCATATGTTGCTACTGCTCTCAATTTTCTCTTGGGTAATTTCAAAGCCAATACAGTTATCCAAGTCCTTGACTGTCCCTAGCAATTTTTCATCACAAGCACACTTATTCACATAACTCTGTACACTATTCTCATGAGTCGATTCCCATTCCATTGGGTGTGTTACCACTACCCCAAGGAGTAATGGTAACACACTCGCCCCGTGCTTCGATAATGATTTGGCCTAGATTCGTAACCTGACCAGAGAGAATTCACAATGCACCAATCCTCTGTTCACCCCAGCAGTGATTGGATACCTGGTTGTTAAATGATTTGGCAGGTTGTATTTCAGAGAAAAATTAAGATTAAGAACCTGCTTGAAACACTATGCATCTTCCCTTTCTTAAAGTACAGTATCTTGAAGCCGGTGTATAAGACGCACTTTTTATTTTTAAATGTATCAAAAAAGTGCGCTACATCTAATGCAGCCGTATTATGGATATTAAACCAAAGGGCACAGGCTAGGTAGCCAGACGAGAATACTGGGCAAGTTCGCTAGGCACAAAAATCGTTGCAAAAAAATAAAATATTGAAAGCAAGCAAAGTTATCACAAACTTATGATACATCAGCAGTTATGAAAGAAGCTCACATCATCTTACCCAGTACAGGTATACATAACCACATCTGATGTGTCATACATTATTTAATGACCTTTAAGACACATTTATTCATTATCTAAATGAAAAATGATCCTAGAAATTTGAAAAGAAAGGAATGAAACTTTCATCCTTCTGTCAGGCATTTGCAATGCATGAATGACATCAGAGTGCTGTGATGGTGCGCTACTGCTGGATGCACTACCCTGGTGGCCTGGTGCGGCAAAAAAATCACATCCAGAAATACAAGTTTCACATCCTGTATAGCAATTCTATTGCCCAAAAAATTAACAACTACACCACAGCTGACTTTAGAGGAGGTAAGAGTTGTGTGGTACAAAATCCCCTTTAAAATATCTTTCAATAAATGTATGATGAAATATACTAAAATAGTTTTTCCACAAAATATCCTTATAAAAGGATATGTGTCCTATGTGTGGGTGCATCTTATACGCCAGCAAACACAGTATATTCAAATTTATGTTAGAAAGATGATATTATGGCAGGCTTGTTTAAAGTTTCATCCCACATACACAAACCTTGAAACTGTTCATTTCGTGATTCACATTTTCTTTTCAGTCTCTTAACTTTCTAAGCTTTGGATTTTGTCTTTCACTTTCAATTTGCTTTCCATGAATTTACTGAATAGATCGAGGTATCTTTTTTTTTTTTTACATTTATCGACTATTTTCTTCTAAATGTTTCTTTGTTTCTTTTCACTGTTCTATAGTTAGTTTCTTGCTTATCAGTATAGTACTAGTTGTGGGTTTGACCTCTTCCTCCTTTATAGATTCCTTTGTCCTCTGGCTCTCTCAATTTCCATTAATCCAGTCTTATTTACTATTTTTTATTCCCAATTTTGATATAAACGTTTGGGCGTGTTCTAATATACAGTATCTCGCAAAAGCTAGCATACATCTCATTTATTTCCTTAACTAACAACAAACATGCCAGTCAATCCCAACACAGATATCTCTTAAGAGCTCCATATTTTCCTTTACAGTACAGGTATTATATTCAAGAAAGTAATTATCATAAGAAGGCACAAAGCTGGGGAGACTATATGGCACCATCAGTGCCGTTGGAGATTCAAAAGGCACTAAATATCACTGAGGATGCCAATATGAAAACAAAAATACATAAAACAAGGGATATCAAAGGTATCAGATTCACCTCAAGGATTTTGTTGAGGGACAAATGTCCGCAAGGAACATTTGGGAAGCAAAATATATGACTGTCCTGAAAATTGAAACATTTCACAAGAAGGTGTACAACTGTAAGTGGGCCAGTGCAATTTGAACAGTAAGGATCAAGGCAGCATTACATTAAATGTCCATGAGCTAAGGAGGCCTGCGTGGTCGCTAAGCCCCGAAATCACCTCAAGGTAACCTCAAGGTAAGTGAGTATGGCCAATACATAACCTAGCCAAAGCAGTTTCCCACAATCTATTACGGTGGTAGGAGGAAGGCTAAAGGTAATGTAACTTTTGAGAGAGTAGAGTATAGTTTGTTAACTGGAACCTCAGATCAGCAACTCTGCCAGCATTTTGGATTAAGGACTTAATGACTATGTACAAATCTGAAGGAAGCCTTTTTTTGGAAATAGGGCAACTGAGAACAGCATCCACAAAGCAAAGACAGCAAAGACCCTTTACAGGTAAAATTAACTCTAAAATCATTTTAATTATTGGGACCGATTAAAAGTTTTAAATCTGTATTATCTGGAGTGCAGGCGAAAGAGATAGATAATGATCTACAGGTGGAAGATATTAGAGTGACTGATTACAAATCTGAACACAGAAATAACATCACATAAAACCAGAAGGCATGGCAAGATGTGCAAAATACCCCCGTTGAAAAGCAGAGGTGCAACAGGTGCTCTGAGGAAGAACTATCAATATGAGGGGCCCAAGACTTTTCAACACACTCCCACTACACATGAAGAGCAATACTGTACCTGATCAACCAGGCTGTGATTCATACATTAGGCTGCGAGCAGCCGCGTCCGACAGCCTGGTTGACCAGACGACCGAGAGACCTAGTTGGAGAGCAGGCCACAGGAACATTGATACCCGGAAGCTAAAAAGGTAGGTAGACTGCCAGTAACCAGTTTTTTCCTTAATACCTGCCTAATGTCTGCTCCTGAGTGCTTACAATTTACTGTACTGCTAATTTATTTGATTTCCAAACATCTTCGATTGTTTCTTTCCCATTAACAATTTGAACAAATGTTTCTTTAATTTCCTGTTTGCACTTTTCCAATCTTTTGGTGACCTCCCCCCCCCCCCGGACCTTCAATTGCCAAGTCTCATTTTCTTTTACTAGTTCCTTAAAAGGGACAGGATTTTCATGAAAGAATAAAAATAAAAATCAGTTAAATGTGTCTAAAAATACCTCTGAAGAATGGCAAATATATTGGTGTAAAGAATGTGTTTATATGATAAACACTAATATTGATAGGTAATATTTCCCCACCCACAGAGCAATATTTCCCACTTCAGTGGGTACACTGGTACATAGTAAGTGCCAATGATAATGTGTATTTTTGTGTACACATCATTTTTTTATTAATGGATTAGCAATAAGTGCTTATAGACAATATTTCTGATGCTCATTGGCCTCTCAATTATTTGGAATGCAAAAGTGGTGGTGATTGGCTACACGAACAGTCACTTTAGCATGTGGCATAGTACGATTCAGTGGTCATGGAATACGATTTCCAACATGTATGGCTTACATTCATAACGATGTTGTCTACTGTATGTACATACATACACCACTGTGGAAGGTACACTGATCATCCCACTAACAAGAAAATAACAATTTACATACCAAAAGCCAGCATCGAGACGATGAGCATATGGCGGCCTAGCCCCACCCTACAGTACGCATCCGTGTTATCAAAATTTAGCTGTGTATTCCTACTGCATTTATAATTGTTATTTATATTGTAGTCACCGGATATTAAATAAATGCTGAGACACATGCATAAGCAGCAATATTTAATATGCAAATATACACACAGAAACACATTCAAAACCTGCATAATTGTTTTTTCGTCTTTGATTCCAGAGAGATTTGCCTGAAATTTTGATATGGCCGAGTATGCATCCCTAGCAATGGGATTGGAAGTTAGAAGAAAATAGATGAACTAGAACTACCCCTAAAAATTCACATAATGATTGACTCATTATTCCAAGGTTATTTTCTTACATTTTAAAACTACAGTGGAACCTTGGTTTACATCTGCCATAGACAAAAAAAAATTTGGAATACAATGCCAAATGCCTCATAAAATTTGAATTGGTGTATTACGTTTGCATTGAATAAGATTCGTCTGTTGATACCTGTATGGGTCGAGCGAGCGCATGGTGCTGCTGGGCACGGGCAAGCCCTCAGTTTATCAGTGTATCCTGCCTAGTGACGAATGCACTTGAATTCTTTGTAAAAACTTTCATCGATTTTCTGCATTTTTGGTTTCTGAACATAAAAATGATTACAGTTTCAAAGCGTTATATGACAAAGAGTGCTGGGAAGACGGGACACCACGAGCGTAGCTCTCATCCTGTAACTACACTTAGGTAATTACACTTAGGTAATTATATCACTCCATGGGTCCCAAGAAAGTCAGTGGTAAGAGTTCAACCTAAGAAAATAGTTGTGAGGATGATAACAGAGCAAAAACGAGAGATCACTCGTAAACATGAAAATGGTATGGGGGTTGTTGAACTAGCTAGGCAGTACAACAAATTTATGTCTACGAAATCCACCGTAATTGCTAAGAAAAAGGACAGCATAACAACAATCATGAAAAAAGAACACAAATAGTTGAGGATGCTGAAAAGTTATTATTAATTTGGATAAACGATAAGCAGTTAGAGGGTGACAGCATTTCAGTTGCATTAACTGTTTTAACCCTTAAACATGCATATTGGGGGCCGGGAAGCGAAAAATATTTGAATTACCCAATATGTAAGAATAACTTAAAAATGTTAAACAAATCTCCAACTTCTTGGCTTCAGCGTTGTGAAACTTTCATCAAAATATTTTCAGAAATTGATTTTAGATGAATTTTTGAGCAAATAAGTATGTTTTGTTGATAAGGAGAACAGCTCCTATTAACTGGAACTGAGGGATAATGCAGTAATAAAGAGATGCAAGCACCTATCCGACACTCAAAGAAGAAGAATAGTAGTATGAAGTGTCCACTAAGTGGATATGCAGCTGTGCCTTTATAGCAATGCTGAATAATACATAATAACAGAAATAATAATGAGTAACTATATTATTAAGCTCTATTTTGTTATATATCATATAAATACAATGTCCAATGTTAATATGTTACTTTCATCAATGTCCCCAATTTTTTTTTTGGGGGGGGAAGGGGATTTTTTCAGATGAATTTCTTAGGAATTTTTTTTAAGATTCTATTTTTTTTTCTCCTTTGTTTATGATCTGATTCTATTGTAACCTTTACATCCAAGAGAGTCCATACCCTTCCCTAACTATGTGAAAATAGAATGAAATTGGTCAACAAAGAAATCAGTCATAACTCGCAGAACTTGAGACTTTGAACTTTTTTGGGCTGATTTTTTTTCTCAGAATTCAAACTCTTTCTTTGACTCTTTAGGTTGTTTTGATGATTAGTGACCAGATTAGGGCTTTTTCACTTATATAAAGTATACCATAAATATATCCCTTAAATCATTATAATTATTATAATTATCCCTATTTTGTTTTTGGGGGGTTATTTTTTCTTGACTTCATTTCAACACATATTGGCCTACAACTTTCACATATTCGAGTACGAATGCTAAACAATGTTTATTAAAACATACAATTAAGTTAACAAATTAGAGCTACCTTTATTCATTGTCGATAACTTTTAACTTCAATTACTGTACTTATCTCGGAAACTAGAGTTTCAACTTTGAGTGGCTTCTAAAATTCCCATTTTTGACCGATTCTCACCATTTTGACATATTGTGTGCTCAGCTGTCTGTTCTACAATTCCTTCAGAATGTATTTTTCATACACCCTATATATTTGGAGTTATAATTATTTTTTTGTCTAAATCTGCAGCATATTTCAAATGCCAAATTGACGATTTTTTTACAGTAAACTATACTGAAAACCTATATTCTAATTTGATGAAAATGAAGATCATATGCTATTCTGAAAGAATAATAACACCAAATGAACAATTGGTGATAGTTTATATTTTTTATTCTGATTTGAAAATCTGAAGTTTTCAATATTCAATTTTAATTTTTTTTTTTATTCTCGTCTTTTCAAGTTACAGTGTGATCATTTAGAAAAAGTTGGAGCATTTGCCTAGTTGATTATGCACAAAAAATTGGCAAGTGTTTGTGCAAGTGTTAAAAACGTTACGTCAAATCGTATATGTATGTTTAGCGTGGTTAAAGGGTTAATGACATTGTGATGCCTCACTACAGACAAGTGTAAAGATGAAGGCAAAACAAGTGTCTACAGACAGGTTCTTAGTGAGACAAAGAAGCAGTGAGCCACAACCAAGTGGTGTGCCTGCAAAATGTAGATATGTTACCAGTGCCTGATGTTATAATGAAAGGAAATTCCCCTTCCAAACACTATCACCTCCCCCCCTCCTTCCATCCTCACTGTCTTCCATAGACAGAACAAATGTCATCAATGAAGGCAAGTTATAACTTGTACATACTATACTATAAAATGTGTGTGTACTATGTATGAAATGTATTTTGAAATTAATATTTTTGGGAGTATGAAATGGATTAATTAAATTTACAGTATTTCTTATGGGAAAATTTCATTTTGGTTCACGATTTTTTGGTGTACGACCTGGCTCTTGAAACTGGTTAAAATAGTAAACGAAAGTACCACTGTATTTGACTGTTTAATTTCCGAACGAATCTCATCAATCCTACATATGTGCAAGGTTTCTAGCTCTGCAGTATGAGGCAAGCACGGAAGTATTTTTTGTTTTAATGCAGTCCAAACCTAAGTATATCGAATACTTTTGTGTAATCAGAATCAACATGATATTTTAGTGCAACAGATATAAAACTGATTAAAATTTATATTAGGATTTTTATTTTTTAAATTTTGCCATTTTATGGATTTTTTTATATTTATGTTATGGTGTTGAAACTTTAACTGGTAGGCAACATCACTTCAATTTTGTCAAAATTGTTTCACTGAAAATTTAAGTTAATAGCCTATGTCCTGCTCCCTTAACACTTTCCCTGCCCAATGCCGCATATTGTGGCATAAAACCAAAATACGGAGTATGCCCGATGATGCAAATACAGTAATGTCAATAATTTAAAAACTTATAGAAATTCCATTTATTGTCTGAATACATGGGACCTATTTTAAAATGTGCACCAAACTTCTGCCCATTTTCTTTATACCCCACGTGGCATCCTGACCCCGCTGTGTGGGCGTCCACCCATGCTGAAGGGTCGCTGTTCTTGTGATCTCACTCACGACAGTTGCAGCCTCCCTTCAAGTCGAAAAGTTTCCCCATTCTGGTTATTTTATCTCAGATATTTGTTGTTACTGGCTTTATAAACACTGCAAATTGACTTCCAGATGAATACTGATCAAGAACAGAGCCAATACATGATGAAAGCATTTAAAGAAACACGTATAAGGGAAACGTTATTGAGTTTTTGTCCAAATTATAAAAATGAGACTTAAATGTTCTTATATGCAAATATCCCTTTACATCATTTAATCGCAAACGATGATTCCAAATTGAACAACATAGCTTGAAAAGTGAGGTGAGAAAGCTGAAAAGAAAATAAACATTTAAGTGGTGAGCTCTTGGGCAATGCTCGGGCTATCTTGCTGTGCGCAAGGGGATCTTAACACTTTCACGCATTCGAGCAGACCGTCGTTGTCACCAATATTATTAATCACACCGCACCCGTGCCCCTCTTGGGAGTCACGAGAAAAAATATTTGTATAAAATCCATTTATTATCCGATCAACTTGGGAATAGTTTACAAATGTTTGCCATGAAATTTACGTTTTCTCTAATAGCCGAACAGCTTATTAAAGAGAACGTCGTGGCAGTGAATCCTCGTGGTAAAACAATTGTATTATTGACACGACGAGTAAAATCGACGTAGTTTTTATATATGATGCCGGTCAAACGCATCCTTATGTGACCTTTAATACTTATGTTCTTATAGAACATTCTATTGCGAGCACATTGGTACAAAAAAAAAAATGAAATACATACATCGACAAATAAAGTCAGGACAGTGAATTGAATATACACTTTTCAAAGCGAGTTTCGCCGATATGCCGCCGCGGGTAACACTTCGGCCACTTCCCACACTGTTTTGGGTGGGCTACGACATTGAACCTATATTTATATGCATATGTCCGTGTAGAGAATTTTATTGCGATTCCAATGATACCACAGTTAGCGATGTAGGACAACTGTAGGCTTCGCAACCATTAAGAGAGTGGAAACATTTTGTTGCTGTTTGGCGCTCTCGGCGAGTAATCTGAATACAGTGGTACCTCGGAATGCGATTGTCCCTGTATGCGAGGTTTTCGGAAGGCGAGCAGTATTTACTCCAAAAATTTGTCTCAGAAGGCGAGGGTTACTTCGGGACGCGAGTTTGTTGATACGCGTACAGGCCGACTTAGCGCGTGGTGGTTCGGCGATCGTCGCCCCTCCGCCCCTCAGTTTACCATTGTCTCGCGCTCAGTGACTACCCCCACATCAATTCTTCTCGCGGATTTTCAGTGTTTTGTTGGATTTTTGGTGATTTGTCTATACAATTTGTTATTATATATCTCACCATGGGTCCCAAGAAAGCCAGTGGTAAGGATAAAGGCCAGAAAGCTCATGTGAGGATGACAATAGAGGAGAAACAAGAGATCATTCGGAAGCATGAGAACGGTACACGTGTTGTTGAACTTTGTAGGCAGTACAACAAAGCCACATCAACAATATGCACTATACTTAAGAAGAAAAATAAGATTATGGGTGCTAAAGTGGCAAAAAGAGTAAGAACATTAACGGCACAAAGACCACAAATACTTGAAGAAGTGGAAAAGTTGTTATTAATTTGGATACACGACAAGGAGTTGAGGGGTGATAGTGTTTCGGAGGCCATTATTTGTGAGAAAGCCAGGGTGTTGCACGAAGACCTTCTAAAGAATACCCCTGCAACGAGTGATGCAGATAAGAAAGAGTTTAAGGCAAGCAGGGGCTGGTTTGAAAAATTTAGAAAGAGAAGTGGTATCCATAGTGTTACAAGGCATGGGGTTATGTGATGTGATTATGGAAGGGGACTCCCCTTCCAAACAGTAACTCCTCTCCTCCTCCCCCCTCCTCACCATCTTCCATATGCCTACAGCACTCGACAGCAAGGTAAGTAATAACTGGAACACAGTTTTGTAGGTTTATTTAGATGAATTAGGTAAATTAGGTATAAAAATTTAGTTTGATGTGGGGTTTTTGGGGTAGTCAGGAACGGATTAATTCATTTCCCTTTATTTCTTATGGGGAAATTAACTTCGGAATGCGAGTTTTCGGAAGGCGAGGCGTCTCCAGGAACGGATTAAACTCTTATTCTGAGGTATGCCTGTAGTTTATTATTTGGTGTTGATAGTCCTTATGCTTTGGCGGCATTTTATAGGAATGTTCTTATAGACAATTTTATTGCGAACACAGTGATACCAAATTTAAATACGTGCGCCTTCAATTATTGTCACGACAGTCAAAAGAGTGTACACTTTTTCGGTCTTACCGCGTAGGCACGCGAACCGCCGAAAGCGCATAGGGTATGATTTTTTTTTGAACGCTGAGAGCGCGAAAGTGCTAACTACAGGAAAAGTGAGACATACATGTTCTTAAATGCACATATTCTTTTAGAGCATTCTATTGCAAACAATTTGATACAAAACTGAACAACATAGCTCGAAAATTTAGGTCAGAAAGCTAAAAAGAATATAAACCATTGTGGGTGGTGGCGAGTACCACTCGGCCTACCTCGACATAAGAGGTGGGTTGCACGCCGGGGCAGTGAGTGTTAAATTAATGTCTCTCATGTCTCCTTATATCAATCAAGCTGATAACTGAAAACACTTTCCTGAAAAATATCTTGCTCAAACATAAAAGCCAAGTAGATTTGTTTTGCAGGATCAACTTCTAAAGCCATGTACAGTACTGTGTACAGTACTGTGTGCAGTATCTGTTACTATGTCACTAATTTCCTGCTATTCTATACTGTCAATTTTGTTCTAATTATTTTTCTAACGCTTTGACTACCACCCCAGTCAATGCTACAAGTCTATAACAGTCTTTTCTTTACCACCATTTTTGTAGATTGGTACTACAGTTGCCTTTTATTATCTACTAGTCTATTAATCTTCCGGTATGTAATAATGCCTGAAAAATCAGCTGAAGAGGAATGCTAAGCTTGGGAGCACATTTCCTCAAGATCTCAATGTAAAACTCCACCTGGGCCAAATGCTTAACTTTATCAAGTTCCTTAAGTTTTTTTTTTTTTCCCCATTTCATCTCTAAGACACTTCTCTGTAGAGTACTGTACTCTTTTGTTCTCTGAAATCTGTATTGTCTAGTTCTCTGAAAACTAGCATTTTCCCCACACACTTTAGAAATATTTATTTAGAGGTTCACATTTCCTTTTCATTCTCTATGAATTTTTTTTTTCCCTAATTTCAACCTCTAGATTTCATCTATTATATGCAACTTGCTTTTAATGACTTTATAGAACAGGCTTGGTTCTGTTTCACATTTCACAACTATGCCTTTCTCAAAGTATCTTTCTGCCTCTCTTCTCACTGCCAAACAGTTGTTACTTGCCTGTTCGAAAGTTAGGCCTTTTCCTACACTAACTCAATTTTTTTCTTTTGTACTCTTGGATTTAAAACATTTTCTGCTGAACCAATTTTGTTTACTAGAAATCCTCTCTATTTCACTTACAATGTATGGTTTTCGCTCCTTTTGCCTCTCTTGGATTTTATATGATTCTCCCAGCTTCAGCTCAATCATTTTTATTTCTCTACATAGTCTTCCTCATCATTGTTGGGATAGAGTGGAGCATTTGAGATGTTCTGTTATTTGTTTTCTTTGTCTATAGAGGGAGTGCCGTTCTCATTCCAGTCTGCATCTTTTTCTAGTTTTTCTTAGCCGTATATGCCCGTCTACATGTTTCTTAGTGGTATATGCCATCTAAGAGTTTTTAGTGCTACAGTACCTATTTTCTCGAAGCACTGGTTTAAGTCTGCATTATGTAGTTATTCTTCCCAGCATAGTTCTGCGATGTCTTGGTTTATTTTTTTTTTTTTTTTTTTTTTTGAGATATATACAAGAGTTGTTACATTCTTGTACAGCCACTAGTACGCGTAGCGTTTCGGGCAAGTCCTTAATCCTATGGTCCCTGGAATACGATCCCCTGCCGCGAAGAATCGTTTTTTCATCCAAGTACACATTTTACTGTTGCGTTAAACAGAGGCTACAGTTAAGAAATTGCGCCCAGTAAATCCTCCCCGGCCAGGATACGAACCCATGACATAGCGCTCGCGGAACGCGCTATTTGTTCCCAGTTAATCAGTTCGTTATTAAAGTTGGATTTGCTGAATTTTGCAACATATTTGATTGCAGTTCAATGAGCTTGTGATTTGAGTAAAGTATGTGGTATGTATCCAAAATTGAAGTGTCTCCTGATTACTTCTTCACTGTTCGGGAAGATCAGATCTAGAAAACGTTTGTTCCTAATTGGCTCTGTTATCAGCCTGTTAAGCAATAATTAGAAACAGAAGTTAAATAGTTTTCTCAACTGTGTCTTGGTTATTTCAAGGTTCATTTTCCATTCCACTTTCCACTTCCTTACTGCATCAATAGAGAAAAGAGTACTAGTCATGCTTGTGATTCTCCCTTACCAAAATAATCTAAGTCAATAATTTTCATTTTCAGTTTACCATTTTCCTTCCCTAGCTAGAAAGTGTCCCCTCATGAATCTTTATCCTATCTTCTATTTTCATTAATCCATAGTGTGTTGCATTGCCTGAGGAACTATTATTAACCAGGTATGATATTTGTTATGTTTCTTTCGATCGTGTTTGCTGGCACTAGCAATTATTTTCCCACATTTGCATCTTTCTTTTCTAAATATTCACAAATCTCAACATCATGGGACACCAATTACGCACTCCCTTACATCAACACCTAGAAAACAAAAAATCATTCCAGAATGTCCTTTACAGTACTTACTATTTGTATCTGCAAAATCAAGCTATTAGCTCTTGGACATCCCCCCCTTTCTAACTAATTCATTTTTTCTCTATTATATCAACTACATATATTTTTCTCTAACACACAGACAACCCCATGAAGCCACCCATAGAAGCCGTCTAACTCACAGGTATCTATTTACTGCTAGATGAACAGGGACATCATGGTGAGAGAACCTCTGCCCTTTGTTTCCGCCTCTGTCGGGGTTCAAAACCAGGCCCTTAAGCCTACGACCTCAGAGCAATGTCCACTCAGCCGCGAGGCCCCTGAAGTATGTGCATCTGTGTGTGTGTGTGTGTAATTACCAAAGTGTAGTTACAGGATGAGAGCTACGCTCGTGGTGTCCCATCTACCCAACACTTTTTGTCATATAATGCTTTGAAACTACTGACGGTTTTGGCCTCCACCACCTGCTCACGCAACTTGTTCCAACCGTCTACCACCCTGCGAAAGTGAATTTTCTTATATTTCTTCAGCATCTTGGTTTAGTTAGTTTAAATCTATGAACTCTTGTTTCTGAAGTTCCAGATCTCAGGAAATCTTAACTATTGAATTTATCAATTCCTGTTATTATTTTGTATGTAATGACCATATCGCCTCTTTTTCTTCTGTCTTCTAGTTTTGGGATATTTAATGCCTCTAACCTCTCATCGTAGCTCTTGCCCTTCAGTTCTGGGAGCCACTTAGTAGCATGTCTTTGCACCTTTTACAGTTTATTGATGTGCTTCTTAAGATATGGGCACCACACAATTGCTGCATATTCTAGCTTTGGCCTAACAAAAGTCGTGAACAATCTCTCTACTATTTCGCCATCCACATATTTAAAAGCAATTCTGAAGTTAGAAAGTGTGGCATAGGCTCCTCGCACAACGTTCTTTATGTGGTCCTCAGGTGATAGTTTTCTATCTAGAACCACCCCAATCAATCATCTCAAGATAACCCCTAGATCTCTTTCTTTATCAGAATTCTTTAAAGATTTCTCACATAATATATAGGTTGTGTGGGGTCTATGGTCTCCTATTCCACATTCCATAACATGACATTTATTCACATTAAATTCCATTTGCCAAGTGGTGCTCCATATACAGTACTTATTTTGTCCAAGTCTTCTTGAAGGGCATGACAATCATACAAGTTTCTTATCCTTCCTATTATCTTAGCATCCTCAGCAAACATGTTTATATAATTCTGTATACCAACTGGTAGATCCTTTATGTAGACAATAAACATCACTGGTGCAAGAACTGAGCCCTGTAATTACCTAAGTGTAATTACCTAAGTGTAGTTACAGGATGAGAGCTACGCTCGTGGTGTCCCGTCTTCCCAGCACTCTTTGTCATATAACGCTTTGAAACTACTGATGGTCTTGGCCTCCACCACCTTCTCACTTAACTTGTTCCAACCGTCTACCACTCTATTTGCGAAGGTGAATTTTCTTATATTTCTTCGGCATCTGTGTTTAGCTAGTTTAAATCTATGACCTCTTGTTCTTGAAGTGCCAGGTCTCAGGAAATCTTCCCTGTCGATTTTATCAATTCCTGTTACTATTTTGTATGTAGTGATCATATCACCTCTTTTTCTTCTGTCTTCTAGTTTTGGCATGTTTAATGCTTCTAACCTCTCCTCGTAGCTCTTACCCTTCAGTTCTGGGAGCCACTTAGTAGCATGTCTTTGCAGCTTTTCCAGTTTGTTGATGTGCTTCTTAAGATATGGGCACCACACAACAGCTGCATATTCTAGCTATGGCCTAACAAAAGTCATGAACAATTTCTTTAGTATATCGCCATCCATGTATTTAAATGCAATTCTGAAGTTAGAAAGCATAGCATAGGCTCCTTGCACAATATTCTTTATGTGGTCCTCAGGTGATAGTTTTCTATCTAGAACCACCCCTAGATCTCTTTCTTTATCAGAATTCTTTAAAGATTTCTCACATAATATATAGGTTGTGTGGGGTCTATGTTCTCCTATTCCACATTCCATAACATGACATTTATTAACATTAAATTCCATTTGCCAAGTGGTGCTCCATCTACTTATTTTGTCCAGGTCTTCTTGAAGGGCATGACAATCATCTAAATTTCTTATCCTTCCTATTATCTTAGCATCATCAGCAAACATGTTCATATAATTCTGTATACCAACTGGTATATCATTTATGTACACAATAAACATCACTGGTGCAAGAACTGAACCCTGTGGTACTCCACTTGTGACATTTCTCCATTCCGATACATTGCCTCTGATTACTGCCCTCATTTTTCTATCAGTACTCTTCTATTTCTAGTACATTTCTATCAGTATTCTATTTCTGTGGTACTCCACTTGTGACATTTCTCCAATCCGATACATTGCCTCTGATTACTGCCCTTATTTTTCTCTCGGTCAGAAAAATTTTCATCCATGTTAGAAGCTTACCTGTCACCCCTTCAATATTTTCTAGATTCCAGAACAACCTCTTATGTGGAACTCTGTCGAAAGCCCTTTTTAGGTCCAGACAGATGCAGTCAATCCAACCATCTCTTTCCTGTAAAATCTTTCTGGTTTGATCATAGAAACTGAGTAAATTCGATACACAGGATCTTCCAGATCGAAAACCATACTGTCTGTCTGATATTAAATCAATTCTTTCCAGGTGTTCTACCCATTTACTTTTTATTATTTTTTCCAATATTTCTACTATTACACTTGTCAATGATACAGGTCTATAATTGAGGGGGGGGGGTTCTTCCCTTCTGCCACTTTTGTAGATTGGAACTATGTTAGCCTTTTTCCACACGTCTGCTACGACTCCTGTACTTAGGAATGCCTGAAAGATCAGGTGAAGTCGAATGCTGAGCTCAGATGCACATTCTCTCAGAACCCATGGTGAAACTCCATCTGGGCCAACTGCTTTGTTCTTACTTGGCTCCTTTAGCATATTTTCCACTTCATCTCTAGACACCTCTATACACTCATGTTATTCTCTGGAATTCTTATTGTATCTGGTTCTCTGAAGATTTCATTTTGTACAAACACACTTTGGAATTTTTTGTTTAATGTTTCACACATCTCTTTTTTTTTCATTTTCTGTGAATCTGTTTCCCATATTCACCCTCTTGATATTATCCTTTACCTGCAATTTGTTGTTTATGAATTTGTAGAAAAGGCCCAGTTCTGTTTTACATTTATCTGCTATCCCATTTTCAAAATTTCTTTCTGCCTCTCTCCTTGCTGACGTATCTTTGTATCGCTGATATGTTTGCGGGTTTGGCCTCTTCCTATATTGATTCCGTTTTTGTGTCTTTTGGTCTCTGGCCCTCTCCCAATTTCTGTTGATCCAATCCTGTTTTCTGGCCCTGCATCTCTGTTTTGGTAATTACCTAAGTGTAGTTAAAGGATGAGAGCTACGCTCGTGGTGTCCCGTCTCCCCAGCACTCTTTGTCATATAATGCTTTGAAACTACTGACGGTTTTGGCCTCCACCACCTTCTCACTTAACTTGTTCCAACCGTCTAGCACTCTGTTTACAAAAGTGAATTTTTGTATATTTCTCCGGCAGCTTTGTTTAGTTAGTTTAAATCTATGACCTCTTGTTCTTGAAGTTCCGGGTCTCAGGAATTCTTCCCTATCAATTTGATCAGTTCCAGTTACTATTTTGAACGTAGTGATCATATCTCCTCTTTTTCTTCTATCTTCTAGTTTTTCCATATTTAATTCCCCTAACCTCTCCTCGTAGCTCTTGTCCTTCAGTTCTGGGAGCCACTTAGTAGCATGTCTTTGCACCTTTTCCAGTTTGTTGATGTGCTTCTTTAAGATATGGGCACAATACAACCGCTGCATATTCCAGCTTTCCTCTAATAAATGTCGTGAACAATTTCTTTAGTATTTCTCCATCCATGTATTTAAAAGCAAATCTAAGGTTAGAAAGTGTAGCATAGGCTCCTCGCACAATGTTCTTAACACTTTCGCGCTATCTGGACGCGCCGGCGCGTCCCGTTTCGTCTAACGCTAACGCATAGTGGACATAAAGTTGAGTCCTCTTTTAAAATATTTGTATAAAATTCAATTTTTATCCGATTTACTTTGGGTTTGTTTCAAACTGCGCGCTATGAGGCTCTCTTTCTCACCACTAGGCTGCATGGTACAATAAGTTCATGAAAGGTGTGGATAACTTCGATCAAATGGTATTTTGTCCCAAACGGGTTGCAGGTGGGTGACTTTAGCCGTTTATACTGGTAATGCTTCCCCCATATCATGTATTATATGCATATGTCTGTTTAGGGAATTTTATTCCGATCAATATACAACCAAAAATAACTGTGTGCAACAAGTATAAACTTGACAAACATAACAAAAGTAAAAACATTTCGTGTGTGTTTGACGCTCACTGATATGTTCCAGCGTTGTTTTATATTTGGCGCTATTCTAACTTACGCTTTGTTGATATTTTTTACCTATGGGCACATAGAACATTCTATTGCGAACACATTGACACAAAAATGAATGACGTACATAGAAAATTAATGTCATGAGAGTGAAATAAGTATAAACTTTCAAAGCGCCGTGCGTCGTCCCGTCACCGATACCGGGTAACAATTTCACCACTTCCCACACTCTTGCGGGCGGGCCGCAATCATTATTCTACGCTTATATTCATATCACCGTGTTGGGAATTTCATTGCGAGTCCATTGATACCAAAATTAACGCTGTAGAATAAGTGTGGAGGTGATTACAATCCCAAGAGTAAAAACATTTTGTTGCTGATGGGCGCTCACGGCGAGTCATCTTCGTAGTTATTTATTTGGTGCTGGTATCCCTATACGTTTCGTAGTTATTTATTTGGTGCTGGTATCCCTATACGTTTCGTGACTTTTTTTACTGATGTTCTTCTAGAGAATTTTATTGCGAACACGTTGGTACCAAAATGAAATACGTAGCATGAGAACTAAGGTCAGAAGAGTAAAAAGAGTATACACATTTTTGTTTTTACGCTTAAGCGATAAAAACTCAGCGCGCACATTCGGTTGGCTGAGTGACCTTTGCGGAAAGCGCGAAAGTGTTAATGTGATCCTCAGGTGACAGTTTTCTATCTACAACCACCTCTACATCCCTTTCTTTGTCAGAATTCTTTAAAAGATTTCTCACATAATTTATATGTTGTGTGGGGTCTATGTTCTCCAATTCCACATTCCATAACATGGCATTTATTCACATTAAATTCCATTTGCCAAGTGTTGCTCCATATACTTATTTTCTCCAGGTCTTCTTGAAGGTCATGACAATCATCTAGGTTTCTTCTCTTCCCTATTAACTTAGCATCATCAGCAAACATGTTCATATAATTCTGTATACCAACTGGTAGATCATTTATGTACACAATAAACATCACTGGTGCAAGAACTGAACCCTGTGGTACTCCACTTGTGACATTTCTCCATTCCGATACATTGCCTCTGATTACTGCCCTCATTTTTCTATCAGTCAGAAAATTTTTCATCCATGATAGAAGTTTACCTGTCACCCCTCCAATATTTTCCAGTTTCCAGAACAACCTCTTATGTGGAACTCTGTCGAAAGCCTTTTTTAGGTCCAGATAGATGCAGTCAACCCAACCATCTCTTTCCTGTAAAATCTCTGTGGCTCGATCATAGAAACTGAGCAAGTTCATTACACAGGATCTTCCAGATCGAAAACAATACTGTCTGTCTGATATTATATTGTATTCCTCCAGGTGTTCTACCCATTTAGTTTTAATTATTTTTCCAATATTTTGACTATTACACTTGTCAACGAAACAGGTCATTGAGGGGGGTCTTCCCTGTTTCCACTTTTGTAATTGGAACTATGTTAGCCTTTTTCCACACATCAGCTAAAATTCCTGTACACAGGGATGCCTGAAAAATCAGTTGAAGTGGAATGCTGAGCTCAGGTGCACATTCTCTTAGAACTCATGGTGAAACTCCATCTGGACCAACTGCTTTGTTCTTACTTAGCTCCTTGAGGATTTTTTCCACTTTATCTCTTGACACCTCTATGTTGTTCCCTGGAATTCTTATTGTGTCTGGTTCCCTAAAGATTTCATTTTGTACAAACACACTTTGGAACTTTTCGTTTAGTGTTTCACACATTTCCTTTTCATTTTCCGTGAATCTATTTCCCATTTTCAACCTCTGAATATTATCCTTTACCTGCAATTTGTTGTTTATGAATTTATGACCTGGTTCTGTATTACATTTGTCTGCAATCCCTTTTTCAAAATTTCTTTCTGCCTTTCTCCTCTCTGCCATGTAGCTGTTTCTCGCATCTTTGTATCGCTGGTATGTTTGGGGCTTTGGCCTCTTCCTGTATTGATTCCATTTTTGTGTCTATTTGGTCTCTGGCCCTCTCGCAATTTCTATTGAACCAATCCTGTTTCCTAGTTCTGCATCTCTGTTTTGGTATAATTTTTTTTGTCTTTATCATATATTTCACAAAACTTGACATACATCTCATTCACTTCCTTGTCTAGCATCAAGTCTATCCAATTATACTCACTAAAAAAATTTCAAATGTGGCCATAATGTCCTCTCCTGAAGTCAGGTTTTTCAACTGCTTCAACCTCCTTATTTTCTTCCAGATTATAACGCATTGCACACTTTATTCCCAAAAAAGACATGGTCACTTTTACCCAAGGGAGGAAGGTACGGAATGTCAAATATCTCTTCCTCCTTCCTGGTAAATATCAAATCTAGCATGGAGGGAACGTCCCCTTCACTCATCCTCATAGCTTGTTTAACATGTTGATACAAGACTGTTTCCAGGATGAGGTCTACAAATCTACAGGTCCAAAAATCTTTTGTTTTAGCTTCATATGCTTCCCAGTCTATGGATTTCAAGTTGAAGTCACCGACTATCAACAGTCGTGATCTATCGTTATCCACTCTCGCTATAATCTCTCTCATTATTGTTATAAGACCATCGCGTTTATTATCTAGCTCCTCCTTTGACCATGTGCTGTTTGGCGGTGGACTATATGCATTTATGATCATTAGTTTATCATCCTCATGGCAGATCTCTAGTGCTATTATGTAAACTTCTTGTGGATTGGTAGTCATTATTTCTTTCACCATTAGGTGTTCTTTCACCAGCACAGCAACGCCACCCCCTTCCCTAATTTTTCTGTCCTGTCTCCAGACTGAGTAGCCCCTTGGGAATATGACCTCATTTAAAATAACATCTTCAAGTTTTGTCTCTGTGAGTGCAACAATGTCTGGTGTCTGCAGCTGTATTATATAACTTAACTCCAGTATCTTCGATCTCACTCCATCTACGTTGGTTATCTTGAGGTTACCTTGAGATGATTTCGGGGCTTTTAGTGTCCCCGCAGCCCGGTCCTCGACCAGGCCTCCACCCCCAGGAAGCAGCCCGTGACAGCTGACTAACACCCAGGTACCGATTTTACTGCTAGGTAACAGGGGCATAGGATGAAAGAAACTTTGCCCATTGTTTCTCGCCGGTGCCTGGGATCGAACCCAGGACCACAGGATCACAAGTCCAGCGTGCTGTCCACTCGGCCGACCGGCTCCGGCTTGGTGTATGCAATCTTCAGGAACTTGTTCCCCCCCTCTCCTTATTCTTCACTCCCCCTCTCTCTATTGATTTTGTTGGTTTGCCTTTATGTACCACTTTACTGGTCTGCCTACCCCTATCACTTTGTAGAAAAAAGAATTGACTTCTTCATTCCTGCTCTCATTTAAACTTTTTGCCTCGGCGAGGCTCAGCTTCAGCTTATCTCTGTCTTCTTTTGAAAGATCTCGTCTTAACGACCACACTTTCCCATCCTCATCTCTTTGTAATTTTCTGGCATTCCTGAGTACTTCTTCCATCTGTTTGGCCCCGTTTAGGGTGATCCTCAAAGGTCGATCTTTCCCTTTTACGTATTTGCCTATTCTCCTGTAGTCGCACACATTCTCTATGGTAGTAAGACCTACGAGGCCAACAAATTTATCTACTACTTTCGCTTCTTCTACAGCTCTTTCTGACCTAGATGTTATCTCCTTTTCTTTGCAACCAAAAATGATCAGAGATTTGCTCCGATCAACTGTGTTTTGCACCAACTTCAGGTTAGATGCCAATTTCTTTCTCACTTCCAGCCTAATGTTTGTTTTATCTTGGTTGCTGCAGTGTTTGGCTTACTTTACTGCTTCTTCAATTTTTTCCTTCTCCTTGGCCACTTGTGCATAGGTGAGTTGCATATCTTTCTTACACTGTTCTATTCCCAGTGTAACTTCCTCCATCTGTGCTGACAAAAGCTGTTTCTCCTGTTGAATTTCCTTACCTAACCTATTGTAGTCATTTATGTTTAAATTTACTTTAACTTCTTCCAAAGCTATTTTTAAGAGTTTATTTTCTTCTTCCATGGCTTTGCAATTTGTTTCCAATTGATTTTTATCCTGGCACAAGTCTTTCACTATATCCTCAAGACATAAAACTTTGCTATTCAAATGGTCATTAATTTCTTCCAATTTTCTAATTATTTCTACATGAGTTCACTATAGTATCTAATTTTACCAACTTGTTGTGTAGACTACTAATATCAATGCTTTCTTCCTTCAATTCCACAAAATCAAGCTCTGTTTTGTTTTTCCGCTTGTCGGCGGCCATCTTGAATGTTCTTCTTTGCACTGGAAACACTAGGGCAACTTTTTCTCATTTGATTTTTCACTTCCCTTAGCACATTCCTGTTATCTCACCTATTTTTCAAAAGAACTATACCTTTATGTTCTTTGGGACACCACTCACTATCATCAACCTGTACTACAATACTTAGGAAGGATTGTTGAAATATGCTGGAGCTCCTCTGATGCAAGTGCTGACCCCTAGGGGTGTCAACTTTTGAATCCAGAGTCGTAATTACCTAAGTGTAATTACCTAAGTGTAGTTACAGGATGAGAGCTACGCTCGTGGTGTCCCGTCTTCCCAGCACTCTTTGTCATATAATGCTTTGAAACTACTGACGGTCTTGCCTCCACCACCTTCTCACCTAACTTGTTTCAACCGTCTACCACTCTGTTTGCGAAAGTGAATTTTCTTATATTTCTTCAACATCTTTGTTTAGCTAGTTTAAATCTATGACCTATTGTTCTTGAAGTTCCAGGTCTCAGGAAATCTTTCCTATCGATTTTATCAATTTCTGTTACTATTTTGTACGTAGTGATCATATCACCTCTTTTTCTTCTGTCTTCAAGTTTTGGCATATTTAATGCCTCTAACCTCTCCTTGTAGCTCTTGCCCTTCAGTTCTGGGAGTCACTTAGTAGCATGTCTTTGCACCTTTTCCAGTTTGTTTATGTGCTTCTTAAGATATAGTTACCACACAACCGCTTCTAGCTTTGGCCTAACAAAAGTTGTGAACAATTTCTTTAGTATATCGCCATCCATGTACTGTATTTAAAAGCAATTCTAAAGTTAGAAAGCGTGGCATAGGCTCCTCGCACAATATTCTTTATGTGGTCCTCAGGTGATAGAAAACTATCTAGAACCACCCCTAGATCTCTTCCTTTATCAGAATTCTTTAAAGACTTCTCACATAATATATAGGTTGTGTGGGGTCTATGTTCTCCTATTCCACATTCCATAACATGGCATTTATTAACATTAAATTCCATTTGCCAAGTGGTGCTCCATATACTTATTTTGTCCAGGTCTTCTTGAAGGGCATGACAATTATCTAAGTTTCTTATCCTTCCTATTATCTTAGAATCATCAGCAACCATGTTCATATAATTCTGTATACCAACTGGTAGATCATTTATGTAGACAATAAACATCACTGGTGCAAGAACTGAGCCCTGTGGTACTCCACTTGTGACATTTCTCCAGTCCGATACATTGCCTCTAATTACTGCCATCATTTTTCTATCAGCCAGAAAATTTTATATCCATGTTAAAAGATTACCTGTCACCCCTCCAATATTTTCCAGTTTCCAGAACAACCTCGTATGTGGAACTCTGTCGCAAGCCTTTTTTAGGTCCAGATAGATGCAGTCAACCCAACCATCTCTTTCCTGTAATATCTCTGTGGCTCGATCATAGAAACTGAGTAAATTCGATACACAGGATCTTCCAGATCGAAAACCATACTGTCTGTCTGATATTATATCATTTCTTTCCAGGTGTTCTACCCATTTAGTTTTGATTAGTTTTTCCAATACTTTCACTATTACACTTGTCAATGATACAGGTCTATAATTGAGGGGGTCTTCCCTGCTGCCACTTTTGTAAATTGGAACTATGTTAGCCTGTTTCCACACGTCTGCTACGATTCCTGTACACAGGGATGCCTGAAAGATCAAGTGAAGTGGAATGCTGAGCTCAGATGCACATTCTCTCAGAACCCATGGTGAAACACCATCTGGGCCAGCTGCTTTGTTCTTACCGAGCTCCTTGAGCATTTTTTCCACTTCGTCTCTAGACACCTCTATGTCCTCTATGTTGTTCTTTGGAATTCTTATTGTATCTGGTTCCCTAAAGATTTCATTTTGTACAAACACGCTTTGGAACTTTTCGTTTAGTGTTTCACACATTTTCTTTTCATCTTCCGTGAATCTATTTCCCATTTTCAACCTCTGAATATTATCCTTTACCTGCAATTTGTTGTTTATGAATTTATAGAATAGACCTGGTTCTGTTTTACATTTGTCTGCAATCCCTTTTTCAAAATTTCTTTCTGCCTCTCTCCTCACTGCCGTGTAGTTGTTTCTCGCATCTTTGTATCGCTGGTATGTTTGGGGGTTCGGCCTCTTCCTGTATTGATTCCATTTTTGTGTCTTTTGGTCTCTAGCCCTCTCGCAATTTCTATTGAACCAATCCTGTTTCCTAGTTCTGCATCTCTGTTTTGGTATAAATTTTTTTGTGCCTTTATCATAAATTTCACAAAACTTGACATACATCTCATTCACTTCCTTGCCTAGCATCAAGTCTGTCCAATTATACTCGCTAAAAAAATTTCTAAGGTCACCATAATGTCCTCTCCTGAAGTCTGGTTTTTCAACTGCTTCAACCTCCTTATTTTCTTCCAGATTATAACGCATTGCATACTTTATTCCTAAAAAGACATGGTCACTTTTACACCTTGTACCCATGGTGTAATTACCTAAGTGTAATTACGTAAGTGTAGTTACAGGATGAGAGCTACGCTCGTGGTGTCCCGTCTTCCCAGCACTCTTTGTCATATAACGCTTTGAAACTACTGACGGTCTTGGCCTCCACCACCTTCTCACTTAACTTGTTCCAACCGTCTACCACTCTATTTGCGAAGGTAAATTTTCTTATATTTCTTCGGCATCTGTGTTTAGCTAGTTTAAATCTATGACCTCTTGTTCTTGAAGTGCCAGGTCTCAGGAAATCTTCCCTGTCGATTTTATCAATTCCTGTTACTATTTTGTATGTAGTGATCATATCACCTATTTTTCTTCTGTCTTCTAGTTTTGGCATGTTTAATGCTTCTAACCTCTCCTCGTAGCTCTTACCCTTCAGTTCTGGGAGCCACTTAGTAGCATGTCTTTGCACCTTTTCCAGTTTGTTGATGTGCTTCTTAAGATATGGGCACCACACAACAGCTGCATATTCTAGCTTTGGCTTAACAAAAGTCACGAACAATTTTTTTAGTATATCGCCATCCATGTATTTAAATGCAATTCTGAAGTTAGAAAGCATAGCATAGGCTCCTTGCACAATATTCTTTATGTGGTCCTCAGGTGATAGTTTTCTATCTAGAACGACCCCTAGATCTCTTTCTTTATCAGAATTCTTTAAAGATTTCTCACATAATATATAGGTTGTGTGGGGTCTATGTTCTCCTATTCCACATTCCATAACATGACATTTATTAACATTAAATTCCATTTGCCAAGTGGTGCTCCATCTACTTATTTTGTCCAGGTCTTCTTGAAGGGCATGACAATCATCTAAATTTCTTATCCTTCCTATTATCTTAGCATCATCAGCAAACATGTTCATATAATTCTGTATACCAACTGGTAGATCATTTATGTACACAATAAACATCACTGGTGCAAGAACTGAACCCTGTGGTACTCCACTTGTGACATTTCTCCATTCCGATACATTGCCTCTGATTACTGCCCTCATTTTTCTATCAGTCAGAAAATTTTTCATCCATGATAGAAGCTTACCTGTCACCCCTCCAATATTTTCCAGTTTCCAGAACAACCTCTTATGTGGAACACTGTCGAAAGCCTTTTTTAAGTCCAGATAGATGCAGACAACCCAACCATCTCTTTCCTGTAATATCTCTGTGGCTCGATCATAGAAAATGAGTAAATTCGATACACAGGATCTTCCAGATCGAAAACCATACTGTCTGTCTGATATTATATCATTTCTCTCTAGGTTTTCTACCCATTTAGTTTTGATTAGTTTTTCCAATACTTTCACTATTACACTTGTCAATGATACAGGTCTATAATTGAGGGGGTCTTCCCTGCTGCCACTTTTGTAGATTGGAACTATGTTAGCCTGTTTCCACACGTCTGCTACGATTCCTGTACACAGGGATTCCTGAAAGATCAGGTGAAGTGGAATGCTGAGCTCAGATGCACATTCTCTCAGAACCCATGGTGAAACGCCATCTGGGCCAGCTGCTTTGTTCTTACCGAGCTCCTTGAGCATTTTTTCCACTTCGTCTCTAGACACCTCTATGTGCTCTATGTTGTTCTCTGGAATTCTTATTGTATCTGGTTCCCTAAAGATTTCACTTTGTACAAACACACTTTGGAACTTTTCGTTTAGTGTTTCACACATTTCCTTTTCATTTTCCGTGAATCTATTTCCCATTTCCAACCTCTGAATATTATCCTTTACCTGCAATTTGTTGTTTATGAATTTATAGAATAGACCTGGTTCTGTTTTACATTTGTCTGCAATCCCTTTTTCAAAATTTCTTTCTGCCTCTCTCCTCACTGCCGTGTAGTTGTTTCTCGCATCTTTGTATCGCTGGTATGTTTGGGGGTTCGGCCTCTTCCTGTATTGATTCCATTTTTGTGTCTTTTGGTCTCTAGCCCTCTTGCAATTTCTATTGAACCAATCCTGTTTCCTAGTTCTGCATCTCTGTTTTGGTATAGATATTTTTGTGCCTTTATCATATATTTCACAAAACTTGACATACATCTCATTCACTTCCTTGCCTAGCATCAAGTCCGTGCAATTATACTCACTAAAAAAATTTCTAAGGTCACCATAATGTCCTCTCCTAAAGTCTGGTTTTTCAACTGCTTCAACCTCCTTATTTTCTTCCAGCTTATAACGCATTGCATACTTTATTCCCAAAAAGACATGGTCACTTTTACCCAAGGGAGGAAGGTACTGAATGTCAAATATCTCTTCCTCCTTCCTGGTAAATATCAAATCTAGCATGGAGGGAACCTCCCCTTCCCTCATCCTCGTAGCTTGTTTAATATGTTGATACAAGAATGTTTCCAGGATGAGGTCTACAAATTTACAGGTCCAAAAATCTTCTGTTTTAGCTTCATATGCTTCCCAGTCTATGGATTTCAAGTTGAAGTCACCGACTATCAACAGTCGTGATCTATCGTTATCCGCTCTCCCTATAATCTCTCTCATTATTGTTATAAGACCTTCACGTTTACTATCTAGCTCCTCCTTTGACCATGTGCTGCTTGGCGGTGGACTATATGCATTTATTATCATTAGTTTATTATCCTCATGGCAGATCTCTAGTGCTATTATGTCAACTTCTTGTGGATTCGCAGTCATTATTTCATTCACCTTTAGGTGTTCTTTTACCAGCACAGCAACGCCACTGCCTTTCCTAATTTTTCTGTCCCGTCTCCAAATTGAGTAGCCCCTTGGGAATATGACCTCATTTAAAATAACATCTTCAAGTTTTGTCTCCGTGAGTGCAACAATGTCTGGTGTCTGCAGCTGTATTACATCACTTAACTCCAGTATCTTCGATCTCACTCCATCTATGTTGGTGTATGCAATCTTCAGGAACTTGTTCCCCCTCTCCTTATTCTTCACTCCCCCTCTCTCTAAAGATTTTGTTTATTTGCCTTTATGTACCACTTTACTGGTCTGCCTACCCCTATCACTTTGTAGAAAAAAGAATTTATTTCTTCTTCATTCCTGCTCTCATTTAAATGTTTTGCCTCGGCGAGGTTCAGTTTCAGCTTCTCTCTATCTTCTTTTGAAAGATCTCGTCTTAACGACCACACTTTCCCAACCTCATCACTGTAATTTTCTAGCATTCCTTAGTACTTCTTCCATCTGTTTGGCACCGTTTAGGGTGACCCTCAAAGGTCGATCTTTCCCTTTTACGTACCTGCCTATTCTCCTGTAGTCGCAAACATCCTCTATGGTTGTAAGACCTTCTACGAGGCCAACAATTTTATCTACTACTTTAGCTTCTTCTACAGCTCTTTCTGATCTAGATGTTATCGCCTTTTCTTTGCAGCCAAAAATTATCAGGGACTTACTCCGATCAACTGTGTTTTGCACCAACTTCGGGTTAGATGCCAATTCTTTTCTCACTTCTAGCCTAATGTTTGTTTTATCTTGGTTGCTGCAGTGTTTGACTTCCTTTACTGCTTCTTCTATTTTTTCCTTCTCCTTGGCCACTTGTGCATAAGTGAGTTGCATATCTTTCTTGCACTGTTCTATTCCCTGTGTAACTTCCTCCATCTGTGCTGACAAAAGCTGTTTCTCCTGTTGAATTTCCTTGCCTAACCTATTGTAGTCATTTATGTTTAAATTTACTTTAACTTCTTCCAAAGCTATTTTTAAGAATTTATTTTCTTCTTCCATGGCTTTGCAATTTGTTTCCAATTGATTCTTATCCTTGCGCAAGTCTTTCACTAAACCCTCAAGACATAAAACTTTGCTATTCAAATGGTCATTACTTTCTTTCAATTTACTAATTATTTCGACATGAGAGTTCACTATAGTACTGTATCTAAATTTACCAACTTGTTATGTAGACTGCTAATATCAATGCTTTCTTCATTGAATCCCTCAAAATCAAGCTCTGTTTTGTTTTTCCCCTTGTCAGTGGCCATCTTGAATGTTCTTCTCTGCACTGTAAACACTAGGGCAACTTTTTCTCATCCGATTTTTCACTTCCCTTAGCACTTTCCTGTTATCTCACCTATTTTTCAAGAGCACTATACCTTTATGTTCTCTGGGACACCACTCACTACCATCAACCTGTACTACAATACTTAGGATTGTTGAAATATGCTGGAGCTCCTCTGCTGCAAGTGTTGACCCTAGGGGTGTCACCTTTTGAATCTTTTCAAAAGATTCAAAAGTCTTTTCTTTTGTCTTTTCAAAAGACGTGTGTGTGTGTGTGAGAGAGAGAGAGTGAGTGAGTGAGTGTGTGAATAAGATAGAATGGTCCCCAAGCCAATATGCAACTGATAACTCTACACCCCAGAAGGATTCGAACCCAGATAGCCAGGAGCACTATGCACCTTGGAGTACCTGGTACCTTAACCACTACACCATACGACTATACAAAAATCTTGATAGTCGTGAGACTATTTTATCCAAGATCCGACAGTGCTCGCTGGTCAACTCGGGCATAGATATTTCATCGAATCGCCTCACTTCGTGGGGCTACATAAGCAACACAAATGTGAACAAGCTTAAAAAGCTTGTTCACTTTTGTGTTGCTCATATGCGAATATGTTCGCATTTGTGTTGCTCACATGGCCCCACAAAATGAGGCAATTCAATGAAATATCAATGCCCGAGTTGACCAGCAAGCGCTGTCGGATCTTGGATAAAATAGTCTCACGACTACCAAGATTTTTGTACAGTCGTATGGTCTAGTGGTTAAGGTACCACTAGACCAAGGCGCGTATGAGTAAATATTGTATATGTATTATATATATATATATATATATATATATATATATATATATATATATATATATATATGTCGTACCTAGTAGCCAGAATGCACTTCTCAGCCTACTATGCAAGGCCCGATTTGCCTAATAAGCCAAGTTTTCATGAATTAATTGTTTTTCGACTACCTAAGCTACCTAACCTAACTTTTTCGGCTACCTAACCTAACCTGTAAAGATAGGTTAGGTTAGGTTAGGTAGGGTTGATTAGGTTTGGTCATATATCTATGTTAATTTTAACTCCAATAAAAAAAATTGACCTCATACATATTGAAATGGGTAGCTTTATCATTTCATAAGAAAAAAATTAGAGAAAATTTATTAATTCATGAAAACTTGGCTTATTAGGCAAATCGGGCCTTGCATAGTAGGCTGAGAAGTGCGTTCTGGCTACTAGGTACGACATATATATATATATATATATATATATATATATATATATATATATATATATATATATACACTGTATATATATATATATATATATATTTTATATATTTATATATGTCGTACCTAGTAGCCAGAACTCACTTCTCAGCCTACTATGCAAGGCCCGATTTGACTAATAAGCCAAGTTTTCATGAATTAATGTTTTTTCGTCTACCTAACCTACCTAACCTAACCAAACCTAGCTTTTTTTGGCTACCTAACCTAACATTACCTATAAAGATAGGTTAGGTTAGGTTAGGTAGGGTTGGTTAGGTTCGATCGTATATCTACGTTAATTTTAAATCCAATAAAAAAAAATTTACCTCATACATAATGAAATGGGTAGCTTTATCATTTCATAAGAAAAAAATTAGAGAAAATATATTAATTCAGGAAAACTTGGCTTATTAGGCAAATCGGGCCTTGCATAGTAGGCTGAGAAGTGAGTTCTGGCTACTAGGTACGACATATATATATATATATATATATATATATATATATATATATATATATTATATATATTTTATATACTGTATATATATATATATATATATTTTATATATATTTTATATATATATATATATATATATATATATATATATATATATATATTTTATATATATATATATATATTTTATATATATATATATATATTTTATATATATATATATATATTTTATATATATTTTATATATATATATATATATATATATATATATATTTTATATATATATATATATTTTATATATATATATATATATATATATATTTTATATATATATATATATATATATATATATATATATATTTTATATATATATATATATATATATATATATATATATATATATATTTTATATATATATATATATATATATATATATATATATATATATATATTTTATATATATATATATATATATATTTTATATATATATATATATATATATATATATATATATATATATATATATATATATATATATATATATATATATATATATTTTATATATATATATATATTTTATATATATATATATTTTATATATATATATATATATATATATATATATATATTATATATATATATTTTATATATATATATATTTTATATATATATATTTTATATATATATATATATATATATATATATATTTATTATATACAGTACAGGTATATATATATTTATCCGCAAGCCATAGATCACTAAGAACTCTATTTGACCCGGCCAGGATTCGAACCCATACCATCCCCAATCATCCCTAAACGTACACAGTACCGTGACCACTGCACCAATGATCGTCTATAAGGATTGGTTAGTCCTGGTGCTTATTAACTAAGCTCCACGACTGATCAACCCCCGATGACACTCATGGAACCATTTGGGTACAGTTTTTCATCAAATTCTGGCACATGCACGGGCCGCGCTGAGTTCTACGAATGTGAGAAAGCTTCATGAATGCCAAGCCATAGATAACTAAGAACTCTTGTTTGACCCAGCCAGGATTCAATCCCAAGCCGTCCGGGATCACCAGTAAACGTACACAGAACAGTGACCACCGGGCCAATGATCGTCTATAAGGTTATAGTTACTTAGTTAAGAAGCACCAAGACTGACCAAACCTTATAGACAATTGTTGGTGCGGTGGTCACGGTACTGGGAACGTTTAGGGGTGATCCTGGACGGCATGGGTTTGAATCTTGACTGGGTCAAATAAGAGTTCTTGGTGATCTATGGCTTGCATGTTCATGCAGCTTTCTCACATAATTATTATATACTGTGTGTGTGTGTATATATATATATATATATATATATATATATATATATATATATATATATATATATATATAAACTGTATATACATCTCATTAACACCGCTTAACGTATGTCTTTGTTCCATTTAATTCTGACTATTTGTTGGTGATACAAGAATATAAAACACCCTTGCAACAAGAAAAATGTACCCTGCCTTCCAGGCCTAATTGTGTGGTTCTGCGTACTGTATCTTGACTCAATGTTTGTGTAATACAGAATAGTAATACAGAGTGTAACATATAACATGTGCACGCAAATAAACCTGTGTGCACATGCAATCACAAAAGAATTCATAAGATTCACAAGGATACATAATATAAGAGGAGAAATCAGCATGTACTAAGAGGAAGCAAAACTGTTACCCAACAGATTTAAAGCATATTATACATAATCTTATATAATGACTAGTTATTCCAGGATTAACATCTACTCCATACATATTGTAAACAGCCTTACTGCATGCATTTATCTGTAAATAAGTGTGACAATTCATTTTTTTTGTATATACAGTAAAAGCAGACAAAAGAAGTGGGTGATGATTATATGGACAATCCATAGTCATTGTTTGCACATATTTTTCCTGTATACAGTACATGCATAATGATTACATGTGTATTCATTGCAGTTTTTCTTATATCCATGAGAATGCAGAGATAAGTTTAAGGGTTGTACATACAGTACTGTATAAATCTTTAGTACATTAAGTTTGTTGCTGTAATCAAGATTGTTGGGTTTGCTTGGCCCAACTGGTTGGGTTTATTAACAGTATCGCCGGCGCCACGCGCGCCCCGCAAACTTTGACGTCATGGGGCCAATGATGCGGGCGAGCATGCGGCAACGCCTAAATGTGTATACTCGTTTCAGTTTTCTAACCTTAATTCTTGTGCTACATCGTTCATTTTGGTATCATTGTGTTCGCAATTAAATTCCCTGCAGATGTATATGCATATAATGTCCAAAAGCTTGGTGAGACTCCCCACAGCAAAGCCTAAATTCGGAAAAGTTACAATGAGTGCACAAAATTAGTAAAATGTGTATACTCGTTTCAGTTTTCTCACTTTAATTCTCATGCTACGTCGTTCGTTTTGGTATCGTTGTGTTCACAATTAAATTCCCTACAAATGCATATGCATATAATGTCCAAAAGCCTGGCAAAACTCCACGCAGCAAAGCCTAATGTTACCTGTGAACGAGCACCAATTTGCACACCACAACCTAATGTGTATACTTATTCAGTTTGATAACATCAATTTTCGTGTTACATCGCTCGATTTGGTATCAAATTACTTGCCAAATAAAGGCGCGCATTTAAAAACTAGTCCCATAATAATAGAACAATAACTGGAATTTTAACAAATATTTTAATTTTGGACACTCATCATCAAAATTATTTATAAATTTCCAGTGTTTTGACATAAAATTTCATGTTACATCGCTCGTTTTGGTATCAAATTGTTCGCAACATAAAGGCGCGCATTTTAAAACTAGTCCCATAATAATAGCACAATAAATAGAATTTTAACAAATATTTTAAAATTAAAAATTTAGACCCAAAAACATATTTATAATCTTTCAAGTGTTCCGACATCAAGTTTTTTGTTACATCTTTCATTTTGGCATCAAATTGTGCGCACTTTAAAGGCGCTTATTTTGAAACTATCCCGACGTCAACCGAATAAAAAATAGATTTTATACAAATATTTTTTGTAGTGGACGCAAGTCCTGTCCACGGCTGTGACCCAGGAGAAAAAAATTGGACGTGATCGGTGTCCAAAGCGAGCGATAGTGTTAATTTAATTGAGCCAGATGAGCTATGTATTTCTGGCCATGTGGGCATTCTAAGGACACCTGACATGACCGTTTTCCATCCAGGGGTAAAAGAGATGGGAACTGCAATAAGCTCTCACTTGGATTGTATCTGGATAGGATTATGGGAGTTCTACTCCCAGAATCTGAAAGCTTGGTCCAACAGGCTGTTGCTTGGAGCAGGCCACAGGCCCAGATATCCATTACAACCCGGTTGGTCCAGCACTTCTTGCAATAAACTGTCCATTTTTTCTTGAAGAATTGCACTTTTGTTTTGCTAATATTTTTTATACTTGCTGGGAGGACACTGACACTGTTCTTTGATTGTGTCTATGGCACCTCTCCTCTTCACTCAATCTGTTCTCTCCAATAGTACATCGCATTTTGACATAAATATTATACAGCTACAGCCAATAACTTATGTATTAAAAATCAAAGTGGCTTGAAAATCTACATCATGTCCCAGTCCCTATCTGTGGGTCCTCAGGTTATGGAAATTTAGTTCAGCAGTTCAGTGATATTGTGAACACTTGAGAGGATGGGCTGCTTTACTGGCTCTATTATACATTTCCTTCCAAATTGTTCACTTAATTAATTTAAGTATGCTATTTTAATGTGCAAATTTTAGGACCTGTCACTCCAGTATTTTCAATGTACAGAATATACTACTTGATAACTCTCCCATTTCCTTTCTAGAGTACATTTTGAGAGCTTTGAAACGATCCCAATAGTTTAGGTGCTTTATCATGGCTATGCATGGCATACATGTTATCTGTATTCCCTCTATTTCAGCATTATCTCCTACTTTGAAGGGGGGAAGCAAGTACTGAGCAGAACCCAAGGCAGAAGAGCACAAGCGATGTGAATAGTATTGGCATTAAGATTGGATCCTTGGATTTGAAGTTTCCCATAATCCAACCTTTCAGTTTTCAAGCTGACACTACTGTATATTTGATTCGTTATGTTCGTAAGATCATCAAACACCATTATTCCGATCCTTTACACGTTGCTTTCCTATTATAGGCATATCTCATTGTGTCTTGTACTCTGTACTTTGTTTAAGATCTTTATCATACCTAAGTATCTGGAATTTATCACTGTTAATCAAGGTATTTTCTGCTTCCCAATTGAAACTTTATTAATATCAGCTTGAAGCCTTTCAATGTCTTTTACAGAAGTAATTTTCATGCTTATTTTTGTCATATGCAAAACATGATAAAAAGTTATAACGTGTATTTTGTACATGTCTGATATGAGAATGAAGTTTAGCAGTGTTGCAAGGGCTGTTTGTATGTTTATACATGAGTTTCAGGTGGGAGTGTAGATGTGAACAACGGTTGTTGCTGAATTTAGATTGCTACATAGAAAAAGCATCTAAGAGTTGGTGTATGGCAGAATGTGCATGAGTATATGAACGTGTGAATGAAGCCCATGTCAGGTTTAGGTCTGTGAGGTTAGGTATGTAAGGAGTGGTTTGAGTACAAAATAGAAGGGATCATGTAGATGAATGCCATGCCAGATGCGATATTGATTTAGGGGTTGTGTGGGGAATGGGGTATCTTATATAGCAGGGGTATAGTGAGGGGGGGGGAGGGCATACTGTGAAGGTGAGAGGGGTATTTGGTGTGGGAAGGGGTGGGGTATATGGTATGAGAGGGAAGGTGTGCATGGTGTGGGAGGGAAGGGGTACATTATGTAGGAGGGAAAAGGTACATGGTGTGGGAGTGGGTACATGGGGTGGGAGTTGGAGGGGGTACATGGTGTGGGAAGGGAGAGGGGTACATGGTGTGGGAAGGGAGAGGGGTACATGGTGTGGGAAGGGAGAGGGGTACATGGTGTGGGAAGGGAGAGGGGTACATGGTGTGGGAAGGGAGAGGGGTACATGGTGTGGGAAGGGAGAGGGGTACATGGTGTGGGAAGGGAGAGGGGTACATGGTGTGGGAAGGGAGGGGGGGTACATAGTGTGGGAAGGGAGAGGGGTACATAGTGTGGGAAGGGAGAGGGGTACATGGTGTGGGAGGGGAAGGAGGTACATGGTGTGGGAGGGGAAGGAGGTACATGGTGTGGGAGGGGAAGGAGGTACATGGTGTGGGAGGGGAAGGAGGTACATGGTGTGGGAGGGGAAGGAGGTACATGGTGTGGGAGGGGAAGGGGGTATATGGTGTGGAAGGGGAAGGAAATACATGGTGTGGGAGGGGAAGGAGGTACATGATGTGGGAGGGGAAGGAGGTACATGGTGTGGGAGGGGAAGGAGGTACATGGTGTGGGAGGGGAAGGGGGTACATGGTGTGGGAGGGGAAGGAGGTACATGGTGTGGGAGGGGAAGGAGGTACATGGTGTGGGAGGGGAAGAAGGTACATGGTGTGGGAGGGTAAAGAGGTACAGGGTGTGGGAGAGGAGGAGTACATAGTGTGGGAGAGGAGGGGTACACAGTGTGGGAGTGAAGGGGAAAATGGTGTGGGAGGGGGGGAAGGGGTACATGGTGCGGGAGGGGGGAAGGGGTACATGGTGTGGGAGGGGGGGAAGGGGTACATGGTGTCGGGGGGGGGGGGGGGGGGAAGGGGTACATGGTGTGGGAGGGGAGGGGGGAACATGGTGTGGGAGGGGAGGGGATACATGGTGTGGGAGGGGAGGGGATACATGGTGTGGGAGGGGAGGGGGGTACATGGTGTGGGAGGGGAGGGGTACATGGTGTGGGAAGGGAGAGGGGTACATGGTGTGGGAAGGGAGAGGGGTACATGGTGTGGGAAGGGTGAGGGGTACATGGTGTGAGAAGGGAGAGGGGTACATGGCGTGGGAGGGGAGAGGAGTACATGGTGTGGGAAGAGAGGGGTACATGGTGTGGGAAGAGAGAGGGGTACATGGTGTGGGAAGAGAGAGGGGTACATGGTGTGGGAAGAGAGAGGGGTACATGGTGTGGGAAGAGAGAGGGGTACATGGTGTGGGAAGAGAGAGGGGTACATGGTGTGGGAAGAGAGGGGTACATGGTGTGGGAGGGGAGGGGTACATGGTGTGAGAGGGGAGGGGTACATGGTGTGGGAGGGGAGGGGTACGTGGTGTGGGAGGGGAGGAGTACATGGTGTGGGAGGGGAGGGGTACATGGTG
This sequence comes from Procambarus clarkii, assembly GCF_040958095.1. NCBI lineage: Eukaryota > Metazoa > Arthropoda > Malacostraca > Decapoda > Cambaridae > Procambarus > Procambarus clarkii. The sequence continues at coordinate 4,966,141 of NC_091221.1, read as the reverse complement.
TGGGAAGGGAGAGGGGTACATGGTGTGGGAGGGGAAGGGGTACATGGTGTGGGAGGGGAGGGGTACATGGTGTGGGAGGGGTACATGGTGTGGGAAGGGTACATGGTGTGAGGGAGAGTACAAGTTGTGGGACGGGGATAGGTACATGGTGTGGGACGGGGATAGGTACATGGTGTGGGACGGGGATAGGTACATGGTGTGGGACGGGGATAGGTACATGGTGTGGGAGGGGAGGGATTTGATGGGTATACTGTGTGAGAGATAGCAAAGGAGTATGCATAGTGGGATCAGGAAAGGTTTGCAGTGTGAGATGGAATAAGAGAAGGAAGGGGAATGCCATGTGCAAGGGGGATATAAATTGTGCAAGGGAGTATACATTGTATAAAGGGGGTATACTGTGTGCAAGGGGAGGGGGGTATACTGTGTGCAAGGGGAAGGGGTATACTGTGTGCAAGGAGAGGGGGTATACTGTGTGCAAGGAGAGGGGGTATACTGTGTGCAAGGAGAGGGGGTATACTGTGTGCAAGGAGAGGGGGTATACTGTGTGCAAGGGGACGGGGTATACTGTGTGCAAGGGGAGGGGGTATACTGTGTGCAAGGGGAGGGGGTATACTGTGTGCAAGGGGAGGGGGTATACTGTGTGCAAGGGGAGGGGGGGTATACTGTGTGCAAGGGGAGGGGGTATACTGTGTGCAAGGGGAGGGGGTATACTGTGTGCAAGGGGAGGGGGTATACTGTGTGCAAGGGGAGGGGGTATACTGTCTGCAAGGGGAGGGGGTATACTGTGTGCAAGGGGAGGGGGTATACTGTCTGCAAGGGGAGGGGGTATACTGTGTGCAAGGCAAGGGGGTATACTGTGTGCAAGGCAAGGGGGTATGCTGTGTGCAAGGCAAGGGGGTATACTGTGTGCAAGGGGAGGGGGTATACTGTGTGCAAGGGGAGGGGGTATACTGTGTGCAAGGGGAGGGGGTATACTGTGTGCAAGGGGAGGGGGTATACTGTGTGCAAGGGGAGGGGGTATACTGTGTGCAAGGCAAGGGGGTATACTGTCTGCAAGGGGAAGGGGTATACTGTGTGCAATGGGAGGGGGTATACTGTGTGCAAGGGGAAGGGGTATACTGTGTCCAAGGGGACAGGGTATACTGTGTGCAAGGGGAGGGGGGTATACTGTGTGCAAGGGGAGGGGGTATACTGTGTGCAAGAGGAGGGGGGATACTGCGTGCAAGGGGAGGGGGTATACTGTGTGCAAGGGAGGGAGGGCCTTGAGTGCGAGAGGGAGAGGTATACAGTGACAGGTGGTGGGGCCATTATATTGTGACGGAGGCAGAGGGGTATGCCACGAGTGAGGGCAGGTTTATACTGCAAGCAAGGGGAGAGGGTATACTGTGTGAGGGGGAGGAGAGGGTATACTGTGTGAGGGGGAGGGGAGGGATATACTGATGGGGAGGGGGGTATACAGCATGCGAGTGGGAGGGGGTATATATCGCATGCAAGGGGGAAGGGGTATACTGTATGCAAAGAAAGGCTTACTGGGTACAAAGGGAAGGTGTATAATGCGAGGTGGGGGGGGGGACAGGAATACTGCAAGCCAGAATGAGTGTTATGTTGTGAGGGAGGGTTAGGGTTTTACTGTGAGGGAGGGTGAAAGGTATACTGCAAGGGAGGGGGATGAGGGGTATACAGTACACTGAAATAGGGTGAGGGGTATACTGTAAGTGAGGAGGGAAGGGGTATACTACGAGACGGGAAAGGCCATACTGTAAAGGATGAGGAGAGATATACTGTGCAAGGGGGCAGGGTTGAGGGTACTGTGTACTCGCCTAGTAGTGCTTGCGGGGGTTGAGCTTCGGCTCTTTAGTCCCGCCTCTCAACTGTCAATTAACTGGTGTATTAATTCCCGAGCCCATTGGCCTCTATCACAGCTACATTTGAAATCATGTATGGAGTCTGCTTCCACCACATCACTTCCTAATGCAGTCCACATGTTAACTAATCTGACACTAAAACGTTTTCTAACATCTCTATTATCTATCATTTGGCCACTCAATTTCCACCTGTGTCCCCTAGTGTGTGTGTGCCCCCAGTGTTCAATAAACTGTCTTTAGCTACCCTAGAAATTCCTATGAGAATCTTGTATGTGAAGCCTCATCTCTCCCATAACTCTTCTGTTTGAAGGTTATGGCCTCCACCACCTTCTCACTTAGCTTGTTCCAACCGTCTACCACCTGTATGCAAAAGAAAACTTTCTAATGCTTTTTCAGCACCTTTGTTTCCTTAGCTTAAATTTGTGAGTGATGTTGCTGGTTTTAGGAATTCCTCTTTGTTAACTTTGTTGATTCCTGTTATTATTTTGTAATTGGTGAACACATCACCTCTTTTTCTTCTATCTTCTAGTTTTGGCATGTTTAACGCCTCTAGTCTCTCCTCGTAACTCTTGTTTTTCAGCTCATAAAGCCATTTTATAGCATGCCTTTGCACCTTTTTCAGTTTATTGATGTGCTTCTTGAGATTTGGGCACCATACAACTGCTGCATATTCCAATTTTGGCCTCACAAAAGTCCCGAACAGTTTCTTTAGTATTTCACCATCCATGTTGTTAAGCAAGTCTGAAGTTGGAAAGTGTCACATACGCTCCTCTCACAATGTTTTGTGTTTTCCTCTGGTGACAGTTTACTATCCAAAATGACCCTCTAGATCTCATTCTTTAATTAAATAGAGTTCTTTAATTACTTTCCACATAATTTGTAAGTATTTTCTCAGACTCCACATTCTATAACATGGCATTTATTCACACTGAATTCCATTTGCCACATGTCACTCCAAGCACTTATTTTACCTAGATGAATTTGAAGGGCATTACAATCGTTTGCGTTTCCTATCATCCCCAGTATATTGGCATCATCCGCAAACATTTTTATATACAAAAATGTGATTGGGCGATCAGAGCACTTTCCAGATAGAGCGTTCTTCCAGCGGCACAGAGACCCACTGATGGGGTGTCAACTGAACGACTTAGGTTCTGTCTTCGCTCCTGGTGCTAGTCAAACAGTACCATGCTCTACCGGATCACGGTTCCATTCCGAGGACCTGACACCATCTACATCAAGGCCGAGATTCTGCCCCCCTGACGCCAAACTCAAGAGATAGCTCCCATCGATGTCATCATGGAGGAAAAGGTACCCCAGATTCTGTTCAGCAGTGCAGTGGCACTCGAAGGCCTGCTTAACACAGCAACACTCACGGCTCTAGAGGCAGCAAACCTGGTCCTCATACCATCCCAACAATTCCAGGCGGTAAGATCTATATTTGTCCACCAAGTAGGCGCTCAAATAGCAGAATGACCAATAGCTGTTATCAACAACAGTATCAACGCTCAGAACCAATCTATGACCGCCATCTCAGCACACCTCATCCAACAGGATGGAAACGAAAAACCCACCCTGAAGGTCATCTTTAAAGTCTCTAGGAGAGGCCACCCTCGCGGCCGACAACAGCCTCAAGATGTTTTGGTGTGGCCTGCACAACCCACCAGTTTGCCAGGCAATGGTATTTCCACCTATGACAGTGCTTCAGGTGTTATCAATACACCCAATATGCCCAGAAGTGCACCAGCCCTGAGAAGAGATGCAGCATTTGCACAGGAAACCACCAGTACATGACCTGCCCAGGCACCTACCAGCGTTGCTTACTATGTAACAAAGCTCTCACCGCCGTCTCACAGGACTGTCCAGCTAGGAAGGCTGAAATTAAAAAATTGAGCGACACCAGACAAGCCTCCGCAACTCCAAAACCGAGAGCATTTAACATCCAGGCAGTAGCTCTCCCTGAACTCCTGACAAGTAGCTCCACGAGCGGCACACCATGAGAAACTATTGGACGAGCAACTCCCGTGGCGGCAGCCAATCACAAACCCAGACACCACCACCTAACCAGGCCAACCAATCATCGACCCAGCGGTCGCCACGCTCACTGCCACCACCCACCAGACAGTACTGTAGCAGCCCTCATTAATTTCGCAAAAACATTCTCAGGCGAAGATATCAGACTGCAGTACAGAATACTCAAAGAACTCTATGAAGAGAACAGGCTACCAACCTTCGAAATATCAGATGCCATACTTACCAGATACACTGCTCCAACAGAGGCCAGCACCCCACCTAATCAACCATGCAATATGTCGTCGGCCTCAGCTAACGGACCCAGCAATACCAGTCGTAATGCTTGGCTCACTGCCAATAGCAACCACCACAACGGATCCAGACCAGGGAGGCCCCTCTCCACTGCCCCAGAGACAGAAACCACAGTCCCATCCGATGACAAGGTTTCAGTTGGACCCCCAACATCATCACCAGTGCAGTTGATATACAAACCATTCCCGTCTCCACTCACACCAGAAGTGGCACTCGATCATGGCCGTGTGGAACTAGCCAGAAGAACGCGAACTTATCTCCTCTGCCCTGAAGGACCTATGTAACCTGGCAAAACAGGAAGATCCCGACCCTGGCAGCAGAACGATGTGTCGACGGCCCAAACCCTGACCAGCAGTGGAGAGTTGCAACAAGACACCAGCGAGCTAAAAATGCCAAATTAACAAAGAAAAAATTGCCATCATTGCCAACTAAAGGAAGCTGTCTTTTCCCCCTCTTTAGGGAGATAAGGATAAAATTTTCCCTGTTTGGAATTAGAGGACGACATGTCTGCCACCGTGAAGACCAACGTTGAAGGCAGATTTCAGTGTCACAGAAGACGACTCCAGCTTCATAGAAGAAAGAAAACTCCACGACCCAAGAGGACAGCTGTCCTCACCTCGTCGTCCCCGACACAAGACCTCGCCTCGTTGCTTAGCCAGCCATGTTGTTGAGAGCCTCAGATCTGCCATGCAGCTGGGTTTAGTCCTGGCAGTCTCTCTGACTTCGACGTTTCCTCTCACCGGCTGTTCCTCAGCTATACCCACTTCCCCGCGTACCTGAAGGGAATCCACTCCTACATCTCCTTCGTTCATTCTACAAACATATTCATATAATTCTGTATTCCTATTGGTTGATAATTTATGTAGACAATGAACATTAGTGTTGCAAGAACTGAACCCTGTGGGACTTTGCTAGCAACACTCCTCCAGTCAGTTAAAATTTCCTCTGATTACTTGCAGTCATCTACCTGTCAGTTAGAAAAAAATTTCATCCATGTCAGAAGTCTCCCTGTCACCCCTCCAGCTTGTTCCAGTTTCCAGGACAACTGCTTGTGTGGGACTCAAAAGATCAAAAGCCATTTTTTTTAGGTTCAGATAGACATAATCAACCCAACCATCTCTTTCCTGTAGAATCTCTGTGGTTATCATAAAAACTAAGTAGATTTGTAAAGCAGGATTTTCATGTTCAAAAACCATACTGTGTCTGTGTTATGTCATTTCTCTCTAGATGTTCTACCCATTTGCTCTTAAATATTTTTTCCAGTGTTGTGACTACCATGCTTGTTAATGATATGGGTCTATAATTTAGAGGGTCTTCTCTGATACCATTTTTGTAGATTGGAACTATGTTTTCCTTTTTCCATATATCTGCCAAGATTTCTGTGCACAAGGATGTATGGAATATCAATTGGAGTGGAATGCTCAGCTCAGTTGCACATTCTCACAGAACACAAGGTGAAACTATCTAGTTCAACTGCTTTATTTCTTCCTAGCCCCGTGAGTAAGTTTTTCACTTCGTCTTGAGGTACCTTTACATATTCTATGGCATTCTCTGAAATTGGCATTGTGTTTGGGTCTCTGAATACCTCAGTTTGTGCAAAAACACTTTGGAACTGTTTGTTACGTTTTGCACATTTCTTTTTAATTTTCTATGAATCTGTTTCCCCATTCCCAATCTCTGGATTTTATCCTTTAACTGCTCTCTTTTAAAGAGCAGGTAATGGATAAAATTAGATCTGGTTTACATTTGTTTCTCATCTCTTTCTCAATTCCTGTCTGTCTCTCTCTCTCTCCTGACTGCTGTGTAATTGTTGTTTGCTTGCTTGTAGTGCTGGAATGTTGACCAGACCACACACTAGAAGGTGAAGGGACGACGACGTTTCGGTCCGTCCTGGACCATTCTCAAGCCGAATGTGATTGTGACCATTCTCACATTCGACTTGAGAATGGTCCAGGACGGACCGAAACGTCGTCGTCCCTTCACCTTCCAGTGTGTGGTCTGGTCAACATTCTTCAGCCACGTTATTGTGACTCATCGCCTGCAGTACTGGAATGTTTGAGGGTTAGGCCTCTTCCTATAATGTACCCATTTCTTGTCTTTTCCTCTCTGGCTCTCTCTCACTTTCTGTTGAACCAATCCTGTTTTCTGGTTCTACATCTGTCTTGGTATAAATTTTTGTGTACCTTTATCATATGTTTCTCAGAATTTGGCATACATTTTGTTTACTTCCTTGCCTAGCAATAAGTCTTTCCTATTAAATTCATTAACAAATTTGCTAAGTTTCCCATTAGCGTCCTCTCTTCCAATCAAGTTCATCAACTGTTTCAATATCCCCATTCTCTTCTAGCTTATATCGCAAAGCATATTTAATTTCCAATAGGACGTGATCACTCCTTCCCAAGGAAGGAAGGTACTGGACATCAAATATCTCCTCTTCTTTCCTAGTGAATATTAGATCCAGTACTGACGGAACATCCCCTTCCCTCATTCTTGTTGCCCGCTTGATGCGTTGATACATGAATGTCTCCAGAATGAGGGTTAAAAATCTGCCTATTCAAATGGCCTCCGATCTTGCTTCGTAGGTCTCCCAGTCTACTATAATTAATGTACTATAACCTCTCTCTAATACTATAATAATCTATAATATACTCTAACTATAATCTCTCTCATGACTCTCCCTAGTTCATATATGACCATTATCATATATCTTGAGATTATCTTGAGATAATCTATCTAATTATCTAATAGATAATAATCTAATATATGACTCGTTTGTAATCTAGTTCCTCCTTTCTCCATGTGTTGCTTGATGGTGGGCAGTAGGCATTTACTATTACAAGTTATTACCTTGCTTCAAAACATGAAATGCCATTACAGCATTTCAACGTCTCGTGTGCAAGGGGGGTTAGCATGCACAGTACAGTGCAAGAGGGGGTTTGGGGTATACTGTATGTGAGGGGATTGGGGGTGTACTGTGTCCGAGAAGGGGTTGGGGTATACTGCGTGTGAGGAGGGATTGGAGTGTACTGGGTGTGAGGGGGGAAGGGGAGTGTGGTGTGCTAGGGGAAGGGGAGTGCTGTGAGCGAGGGGAAGGGGAGTGCGGTGTGCTAGGGGAAGGGGAGTGCTGTGAGTGAGGGGAAGGGGAGTACTGTGTGCTAGGGGAAGGGGAGTAATGTACTCACCAATTTGTACTTAAGATTCCACACACACACACTCCACTGTGTGCGAGGGGGAAGGGGAGTGTTGTGTGCAAAGGGAAAAAGGGAAGGGTACTGTGTGTGAGGGAAGAAGGGTACTGTGTGTGAGAGAAGAAGGGTACTGTGTGTGAGAGAAGAAGGGTACTGTGTGTGAGAGAAGAAGGGTACTGTGTGTGGGAAGAAGGGTACTGTGTGTGAGAGAAGAAGGGTACTGTGTGTGAGAGAAGAAGGGTACTGTGTGTGAGAGAAGAAGGGTACTGTGTGTGAGAGAAGAAGGGTACTGTGTGTGAGAGAAGAAGGGTACTGTGTGAGAGAAGAAGGGTACTGTGTGTGAGAGAAGAAGGGTACTGTGTGTGAGAGAAGAAGGGTACTGTGTGTGAGAGACTACCATAGTGTTATGGTGTGTTAGGATTGATGTCCCTTCCTGGAAGCCATGTGGGTACTTATTTATTTATCTGATCTTGTGTCGGTGTAGCTAGTCTTATCCTTCTTATCCGTTTGAGTACTTTGCATGGGGTGCTTGTCAGCAATATTGTTTTGTAGATTACTGCTTTTTCCCAATCTTTTTTTTTTTACATACTCGCCTGACATTCATCACTTTCCAAAAGCTGGGTAAAACTCCCTTCTCAATTGACTCATTAAAGAACAGAGCTAGAGGTATAATGAGGGGCAATAGTTTTTGTTAATCCCCCATGGTAAAACATCTGGTCCCATAGCCTTACTTTCATCTAATGATGGTAGTTCTTATTATTTCCATCTGTCAAGTCTCATCTAGGATTACATCCTCTGCCAGCACTGGATTCTCACTCAGTTGTGAAGCATTGCAGATGCTTCTTGCACAATGTTCTTTATGTGGTCCTCAGGTGACAGTTTTCTATATCAGCTGTTAAGAGTTCTTGATCAGAATTCTTAAAAGTGCTTTCACATATGTAATTTGTAGTTTGTGAATGGCCTATTATCTCCTATTCCTCAGTCCATAATGTATCGTTTATTATTTTTAAAACCCTCTGCAAAGTGTTGCCCCCATGCACATATTTTGTCATGTCTTGTTGAAGGGAATGACAATCATCAAAGTTTCTCATCATTATCAAAGCAGCTTGGCATCGTCAGCAAACACGTTCATAATTTTTTATTCATTCTCACAAGTCGTTTATATAGATAATGAACATTACTGGTGCTAGAACTGAACCCTGTGGTACACCACTAGTAACATTTCTCCAGTCTGACACATTGCCTCTGATTACTGTCCTCATTTTCATGGATGAAACAATGCTTCATCCATGTCAGAAGTCTCCCTGTCTTATGTTCAGTATGTTCATTTCAATAAGAACCTCTTATGTCAGTCTCGGTCAAAAGCATTGTTTTTCTTTAGGTCCAGTTAAGCAAATCATCTCTTTCCTGTAAAATTTTTGTGACCCTATCATAGAAACTCGGTAGATTTGTCATACAGAATCTTCATGTTCGAAAGCCATACATTGTCGTAATATTTTTTCTCTGCAAGCGTTTTGCAAATTCGGTTTGCAGAACCTCACCCTCTCATGGTCTGTTGACTATTAATTCTCTTGCCTTGAGGTGTTACTTCACTAGCAAATCAATGTCTCTACCTTCTCTAATTTTTGGCACATCTCCAAATTGAGTAACCTCTTGGGAATATGACCTCATTTAAAAAAAAAAAAAAATTGCAATATGTTCCCTCTCTGTGCTTTACTTCCACTTCCTCAAACGATTTTGTTATTTTTTTTTTTTTTTGTATGTAGCATTTCAGACTTGGCAATCACCTTATAGAAAAAATTTTTGCTTCTTCATTCCTGTTTTACTTCAAGGTTTAGTTTTGCTTATCTCTGTCTTCATTTGATAGATCTTGTCTTAAGAACCATAGTTTTCAATCCATCATTTTGCAATTTCCTGACATTCCTATACAATTCTGTCATTTGTTTCACTCAATTTAATGTCACCCTTAAGGGACAAATCTTACCTTATTTGCCTATCCTCTCATAATCAGTGACTCTTTCATTGTTACGAGGCCTTCCTAAACCTACCCTTTTGTCAATGATATTTCATGTTCTACTGCTGTCTATCCTAAATGGGATTATTATGGGCCTTCTGTTTATCTGCAGTGTTTTGCATTAATTTACTGCTGATAACCAGTTATTTTTTAATTACTTTTCTGATGTCTGTCTTGTGTTCCTCATTTCTGTTTCTGACTTCCAAATATACTTCTTTGATAGTTTCTTTCTCTTTTACAACTTGAGCATGTGTTTATTTCCTCTTAGCAGTTTTCCAATCCATTGGTGACCACCTCTATTTGAGCTGTAAATGAAGTTACTCTTAATATATATCCTTCCTTAATTCTCTCCTTTGGCTAATCTGTATTGTTGCTCCAAGTTGTTCTTCATATGCATCCGTTTTCCTGTTAGTTTCTTAAAAATCCCTCACTTTCAATCTTATTTTCTTTCACTACAGTAGTTTCTTAAAATGTTCTTTACCTTGTCAGTCAAGCTGGTAATTTCCTATTCCTGCTACTAAATACATCCTTTCAAATACTGTAATTAATTTCACTGGAGACCTTCATTTTCTTCTTCTAATGTAAGAAATTTTCCTTCATACATCTTTAGCAAATCCTGAATCACTAACCTGTCAAGAAAATTTACTTTCATTATTTCTCTCACAGTAAAACCTTCAAATTTTTCAGCCGTCAATATACTGTCCCTTTCTTTGGGAGCAGCTATCTTTGTTGTTAACACTACTTTTGTTTAGAATATCGACATTTCCTATCCAGATTTTTCACTCACTATTCCTCATTTGTTTTATCTCTACCTTCATGTCTCCTGGGACACCACTTACGGTCATCAACCTGTTCAACAATACATCAAGCAATTTGATTTTCCTGGAGCTCTTTGATATAGCAGCTGTCTGGCTGACTGTATTTTACATCTCTCTTGAGGTTATCTCGAGATGATTTTGGCTTAGCGTTACCACGGTCTGGTCCTCAAGTCTTCCCAGCACTCTTTGTCATATAACGCTTTGAAACTACTGATAGTTTCGGCCTTCACTACTTTCTCACTTATCTTGTTCCAACCGTCTCCTACTTCAATTGGGAGAGCACAAAAAAAGTGCCCCCTTCTATTTCCTTAGCTTGAACCATAGCCTCTTGTTCTTGAGGTTGCCCGCTTCAGCAATTCCCCTTTCTCAATTTGGCCAATTCCCGTTATTATTTTGTATGTGGTAATTAATATATCCTTCGTAATATCGCAAGGTGAGGTGGTGATCATATCACCTCTTTTTTCCTCTATCTTCTAGCTTTCGCATCTTAAACACCTCTTGCCTTTCTTCATAACTTGTTTTTCAGTTCTGGAAGCCATTTTGAAGCATGCCTTTGCACCTTTCCCAGTTCACTGATGCACTTCTTGAGATATGGGCACTATACAACAGCTGCGTATTCCAACTTTAGTCTCACAAAGGTCATCAACAATTTCTTTAATATATTGCCATCCATGTATGTACATGTATCTGAAATGAGAAAGAGTAGCATAGGCTCCTTGCATGATGTTCTTTTATGTGGTCCTCAGGTGACAGTTTACTACAGTATCTAGAACTACTGCTAGATCTCTTTATCAGAATTTTTTGAAGATTTTTCACATAATTTGTAGGCGTGTGGTCTATTATCTCGATTCCACATTCCATAACGTGGCATTTTTTCACATTAAATTCCATTTGCCAAGTGGTGCTCCATACACTTTTGTTCAGGTCTTGAAGGGCATGACACCCAAGTGGTGCTCCATACACTTTTGTTCAGGTCTTGAAGGGCATGACACCCAAGTGGTGCTCCATACACTTTTGTTCAGGTCTTGAAGGGCATGACACTAGTCTAGTTTCTTATCTTCCCTAGTATCTTAAGCATCAGCAAACATGTTCATATAATTCTGTATTCCTTCAGGAGATCGTTTATGCAGACAATGATTACCACCAGTAATCACATTTCACCAGACCAATACAACCTTTTGACTCTGCTGAAAGCCTTTTTTTTTGGTCCAGATAAATGCAGTCAACACAACCATCTTTTTCCTGTAAAATCTCTGGCATTATCAAGAAAGCTTCACAGATTTGATACACACGTGCTGTCCGATTGAAAACCATCCTGTGTCAGATATTGTCATTTCTCTCCAGGTGTTGTACCCATTAGGTTTTGATTATTTCTTTCCAATGCTTTGACAAGGTATGCTTATCAATGATACAGGTCTATAATTAGGAGAGTTTTCTCTACTACCATTTTTGTATAGTGGAACTGAGTGCATGCATGCACACAATTTCCTTTTGTTCAAAATAATTTGTTCAAAATTATGTCATATGACAAAACTGCTAATAGTTTTGACATCCAATGCTTTCTCTTTCCATTTTTTCTAACCTTCTACAAACTCTTTTTCTCAAAAGATAATTTTCCTATGATTTTTCAGCAACTTTATTTTGTAACTAAGAGGAGCTGTCAAATGATGTGAAAATGACGATAGTGAAACTACAAGGAAGAGCCGTTATCCTACCTCAGCTTGTCTGATGCCTGCTCCTAGAGACCCATTTATTTCATGAGCCTATTATATGCATCAATAGGAATAAATTGTATTCAGTAACAACATTAGGTTACAATCATATAAGGAACAGGATGAGCCAGTAGCCAACTGTGTCACAGCCTTCAAGTCATCAGTTGACCTGATCTCCCATATATCAACCCGTTGAGAGAACAAGTTCCAAATGCGAGTCAGCCTAGGAATGAATGATCGCTGATGGAGTGATGTTTTGAGAAAGGCACTTCCAGCATGAGACTGTTGAAGATTGACAGCCCAGAGCTACAGGTGGCAATTACTGGTTACCCACAGTGTTGGGCAAGGCATGAATCTTGACCTTGTACATAACAGTATGACCACCAACATCGTGCCAGTGTTGTTGGCTCTGTTGTTCAGACCATTCCCACCAGATTTAATCAAGACTAGAGTTCTTGCATGGCTCTCCACTTTTTTCCAATAGTTTGATGAATGATTGGGGGTGGGTGGGGCAGGCAATACAATAAAGGGGTGCATACTCTAGATAAGAGTGAACTTGTGCTGCATACAGTATAAGGTTTTGCAGCCCTTGCTGTCAAGAAGGGGGAGATGCATTGTAGGGCTACAAGTTTCTTGGCTGCCATTTGAGCTAGGTTAAGCACATGGCACTTCATTGTTATTGAAGAGTCGAACTTTATCTGTTCTACAGAAGAAACTTTGTTTCTTTAGCTTGAATCCATGTCCTCGTTTCCTTGCTATTTTAATAATTCCCGATAATATTTTTAAAGTAGTGGTCATATTTTTACCTCCCGTCCTCCAGTGTGGTAGTGGTTGCCAGTGGGGTGGGTGTGAAGAGTGTATATAGGATGGTGAAGAATGTAGGAAGTGGGTGAAGAGTGTATGGAAGGAGGAAGAGTGTATGGAAGGAGGAAGAGTGTATGGAAGGAGGAAGAGTGTATGGAAGGAGGAAGAGTGTATGGAAGGAGGAAGAGTGTATGGAAGGAGGAAGAGTGTATGGAAGGAGGAAGAGTGTATGGAAGGAGGAAGAGTGTATGGAAGGAGGAAGAGTGTATGGAAGGAGGAAGAGTGTATGGAAGGAGGAAGAGTGTATGGAAGGAGGAAGAGTGTATGGAAGGAGGAAGAGTGTATGGAAGGAGGAAGAGTGTATGGAAGGAGTAAGAGTGTATGGAAGGAGGAAGAGTGCATGAAAGGGGGTAGTTGAGGAAGTGTACAAGGAGTGAAAACTATATGGATGGAGGGGGTGAAGTGTGCTGGAGGGGTAAAGAGCCATAGGGGAGAGGACAACACAGTGTGCTAAAGGATGAACTGTATGGAGTAAGGGTGAGCAGCAACTTTTAGGGGGGGACGGGGGGGAAGATGACCAGCAACATGTAGGGAAACAAACCAGCAACGTGTAGGAGGAAATGAGCAAAGTGTAAGGAAGATGAACAATGTCTAGAAGGCAGAGGAACCACATCTAGGGGGAGCAGGAGCAATGTGTAGGGAGTAGCAGGAGCAACATGTAGAGGGAGCACGAGCAATGTGAAGGGAAAGAAGGAGCAATATGTAGGGGGGAGCAGGAATGTGTAGGGGGAGCAAGATCACTGAATAGTTATGTGAGGATCAACATGTATGGGGTGTTTCACATGGAAAGACAATGTGTATTAGGGGTAGGGGGAAGGGGGAGGGGTTATTTTATTAAGGGGAGTTCTGGTGGGAGAAAAGCTGTTCAAGATGGGGAGCAGAAGTATGAGATGGTTGGGGAGAAGTGAGAGTTGGAGGGGTGGGGAGAAGTGAGAAGGGCTTTTGGGAGTTGGACCTGCAGTGGGCTTGGGTGTTTGGCTGCTTGGGAAGTTGGGCCTGTTGGTGGTCAGAGCCAGTTGGGGGCTTTGGGAGATGGGCCTGTCCAGACCTTGGGGTGTGGGGCCTGTGGAAGTTTTGGGGAATTGGGCCTGCTGGGGGCTTTGGGGAGTTGGCCCAAAGTTTGAGTTTGGCCCTCCAACAGGCCTCCAACAATGGCTTGTTGGAGTGCTTGGGGGCAGGGTTGCTAGGATCCAGTGGAATTGGGCCTACTGAGGAGTTAGGTGCTGGGCCTGCTGGGAGTGGTGGGGGAAGGGAAGGAGTTGGTCCTGCTGGGGAGGAAGTTGAGTTAGGCCTACCAGGGAATCGAAGGAATTGGGCCTGCCAGGATAGGGGCGGGGGCAGATGAAAGTTGGGCCAATGAGGGGAAGTGACATTTGGGTTGATGGATGATGGGTTTGGATTCCTGGGTGTGACCAGGTTGTGGGGTAAGACTTGTAGGTGTGGAGAGGGGTGTGGGGTTGGATTGGTGGGTGTGAGGGGGTTGGGTTGGTGAATTTATTTACCTATGTCTGCCTGCAGGATCAAGCTATTAGCTCTCGGACCCCCAACTTTCTAACTGTCAATTGAAAAATATAGACTCCCAACCTACTTTCTGTATCATATCTACTACATATTTCTCCAACACAAACAAACACAAAACATATATTTGGAAGTGTACACTGAAGGCTCACAAACATTCATACCAAAACAGAGATGCAGGACCAGAAAACAGGATTAGTTCAACCAAAGTTGTGAGAAGACAAGACAAGAAAATGAGCTTAATATAGAAAGAGGCCTAACCCACAAACATACAAGCATTACAAGCAAGTCAAACAATTACACAACAGTGAGAATAGCATAAAGGAACTTTGAGAAAGGTATAGCAGAAAAATGTAAAACAGATCCAGGCCTTTTCTATAAATTCATTAAAAGCAAGCTGCATATAAAGGATAAAATCCTTTATCCTTCAGGTTCTCAAAAAGTTCTCAAAGATTGAGAACGGGGAACAGGACTACTGAGAATAAAAAAAGAAACGAGTAAAATTCTATTTGAACAGTTCAAGTGTTTCTACAAAATGAGGATTTTATAGAACCGGGCCCAATACTAATTCCAGAGCATGCCATAGAATATATAGATGTACTGTATCTTAAGACGAAGTGGAAAAGTTACTCAAGGGGCTAAGAAGAAATAAAACGGTTGAACCTCACGGATGCTCCTTAGGTGCTGCACGGAATGTGTAACTGAGCTGAGCATTCCAATCCAATTAATATTCCAGACATTATTGCGCACAGGAATCTTAGCAGATATATGGAAAAGGAAAAAATAGCACCAATCTATAAAAATGGTAGTCGAGAGGAACCTCTACAGTATAGACCCATATTAATCAATAACAAGTGTGGTAGTCAAAACACTAGAAAAAAGTTAAAGCCAAATGGGTTGAACACCTAGAGTAATGACATAACAACGGACAGAAAGTATGGTTTTCGAACAGGAAGAGCCTGTGAAACAAGTCTTCTTAGTTTTTTAAAGATAGAGCCACAAAGATTTTACAGGCAAGAGGTGGTTGGGTTGACTGTGTCTATCTGGACCTAAAAAAAAGGCTTTTGAGAGCGTACCACACAAGAGGCTGATCTGGAAACTGGAAAATGCTGGAGGAGTGTCAGGGAGACTTCTAACATGGATACCTGCTTGATGGGGTTCTGGGAGTTCTTCTACTCCCCAAACCTGGCCCGAGGTTAGGCTCGACTTGTAACAGCTTGGTCCAACAGGCTGTTGCTTGGAGCGGCCTGCAGGCCCACATATGCACCACAGCCTGGAAGGTCCAGCACCTCTTGAAGAAAACTAGGTAGTTTTCTCTTGAAGATGAACACTTTTGTTCCAACAATATTTCTTATAGGTGCTGGGAGTATGTTGAACAACCGTGGACCTCTGATGTTTATACATTGTTCTCTGATTGTGCCTATGGCACCTCTGCTCTTCACTGGTTCTATTCTGCATTTTCTTCCATACTGTTCACTCCAGTATGTTGTTGTTTTACTTTGTAGGTTTGGGCACTCCAGTATTTTCCAAGTGTAAATTATTTTATATCTCTCTCGTCTCCTTTCTAGTGAGTACACTTGGAGATCTTTGAGATGATCCCTCAATGATCCCTTTGAGATGAATAATTTAGGTGCTTTATTGCGTCTATGTATGCCATATATGTTCTCTGTATTCCCTATATTTCAGCAATCTCTCCTGCTCTAAAGGGGAAGTGAGCACTGAGCAGTATTCAAGATAGGATAGCACAAGTGATTTGAACAGTACAACCATTGTGATGTAATTCCTGGATTTGAACGTTCTCGTAGGCCATCTATCATTTTTCTGGCTGACGCAATATTTTCTTGGTGACGCTCTCTAAATGTTAGGTCATCAGACATCATTATTCCCAAACCCTTTACATGCTGCTTTCCTACTATAGGCAGATTTGATTGTTTTGTACCCTGTATCATGCTTAGGGTGTATCATGCTTTCATTTTACCATACCCGAGTACCTGGAATTGATTACTATTAAACATCATGATATTTTCTGCTGCCCAGTCGAAAACTTTATTAATATCTTCTCGTAGTTTTTCAATGTCTTCAGCAGAGGTAATTTTCATGCTGATTTTTGTCATCTGTAAAGGATGATACAAAGCTGTAACTTACATTTTAGTTTATATCTGATATGAGAATAAGGAAAAGCAGTGGTTCAAGGACTGTACCCTGAGGTATAGAGCTTTTAACTGCACTTGGACTGTTATTCGGTTGATTGTTACTCTTTGTGTTTTGTTCGACAAAAAAACGAGTATCCACCGTCCTACTTTACCAGTAATTCCCATTGACCTCTTTTTGTGTGCTATCATTCCATGGTCACATTTTTCATGGCCAAGGCATGAAAATTATTTTCATGCCTTGGCAAAATCCATGTACAGTATACCACATCTGCATTCTGTTATTCTTCTAATGCCTCAGTGATTTTATCGTAGTGGTCAAGTAGCTGTGAGAGGCATGATCTTCCCACTCTAAATCCATGTTGGCCTGGGTTGTGGAGGTCATTGGTCTCCATGAAACTGCTGACCTGACTCACGATCACACTCTCAAATACTTTTATTATGTTGCCAAATTATCAAGGTTATTGGTAATGCAACTAGTCTATAATTTTAGCCAATGCTTTGCTCCCTCCCATGTGTAGAGGAGCTATGTCTGCTGATGCGGATTAAAGCGCTTCTGGTATCTCTCTACATGTCCAAGCTCTTCCTCCACACTATACTGAGTGCCTGTGCTACTGGCACTTTGCATTTCCTTATAAATAATTAATTCCATGAGTCTAGACCCAGGGCTGAGTGCATGGGCATAGTAAATTTCTCTTTCAAAATCAGTCACGCTCGTGTTGGTATCAGTTATATTTACAGAGATTTGGATATCACACAAAGTAGTTGTCCAGATCTTCCACTTTCATGCTGTTTACTGAAGTGCTAAACATGTCCTCATACGGCTTTATTAGGATTTCTTTGTCATCCTCAGTGCATGAACCTTCACTCGTATGAATTGGTCCAATACTGGCATGGTTTTTGCTTTTGATTTTGCACATGTCTGTTTAAGCATTTCCATTTTTTTCCTTCTTTTGTAGTGTCATCTGCGTTCATTTTGGTCTGACATGTTTCTGACAGACTTTATAAGCTTCAGAAGTCAGTTTTTCAGTATCTTGTGTAGGATTTTTATTACTTAGAACAGTTTCCATTTGAATGTTTGTATGTTCCCCTGTTAATCCTAGTCTATCCTTTTATTATTAAAATTGAATTTACTAAATATCCCCTCTCGCTTGATCATTGTTTCAAGTCTATTCTGAGTATTGATGGTGGTTTGCTCTTCAATCAGCCTGTGATCTGAGTATGTGGTATCTGAGATCATAATGTTCCTGATTATATCTCCAATGTTTGTGAAGACCAGATCTAGAATATTTTCATTCCTAGTTGGTTCTGATATATGTTGGTTGAGTAAAAATGTCACAGAATCTAAGTAGTTCACTAATCTGTGGTTGATTGTGTCCAGATAAGATTTCCTGCTATAACATTATTGTTTGCTATTCTCAATCTTAGACTAGGCAGGTTGAAGTCACCTAGGAAGATACTATCAGGTTTTGGGGTTGCCAAATTATCAAGGTTATTGATAATAAACACAATTTTGTTTATCTGTTCTGTGAATTCCTCAGCCATTGCATCTGGTGGTTTGTATGTTATAATAAGTTTATTTTCTCTATTTTTACTCCCAGTACGTCTACCACCTCATTTGTCGATTGTCGAGTTAAGGAGCTCCGAGCATAATAGGTCTTCCCTAATATACAGATCCACTCCTCCATGTGACATTTACCCCATCACATCTGTATAGATTATATCCTGGTATCCAGATCTCACTGTCCAAGAATTACCCTGCATGGGTTTCTGGGAAAGCTCTAAATACAGCATTTGACTCTGAGGCCATTTATGAACTTTACTTTCTTTTTAGCTCCTGTTTTTAGTCTGTGTATGTTGGCAAAGATGAATTAGGTTACTCTATTTGGAGTAGTTTGACTGGGAGACTTTCCTGGCAGGTCCATTGTGGGTGGACATATCGAATTTGTTCTGACCAGAGCTGATTGTTGTAGGGCTGTAGCCCGTCGTAGTTGTAGCTCTGTTGTGGTGTGTAATTGTATCTGTGTTTCTGGTATGCAAGTGGGGTCTTTCATCCCATTCCATGCATTCTCTGTTCCCCTTTTTGAAATTTCTTTCATCTTGGTATAAAAAAAATTTGAGTTTCCTCCAAATCCATTGTCTTGCTTGCTACTCTTTATGTAGCATTCTGTGCTTTTCACATGAAAGCATGGGCAGCTGAGGACATAGCATTTTCTGTCCTCAAGTGAGGTTTGGCACATGTCAGGACGGAAAAACCTACATGATGATCCAAATCGACACTTTCCTTTCCTAAGTTTATTTAAACATTTTTGGGATGATGGTAACTACAATCAGAGTATTGTATTTTCTATTACTTTCCACTGCTTTCTAGGTTTCTATTACTATTCTATTACTTTTACTATTACTATATATTGTACTGTACTTTCTATTTCAACATCTATGTCTGCAAATGCCCTTCACATAAAATTTGCAGATGTCTGTCCTGGTCTGACTCATTATCAGGCACTGTTGTAGTGTCCCCATCTATTTAGCTGTTAGTGCTGCCCTTTACACTTTCTAGTCTACTGTCATCTGTATCCGGGCATACTGAATCAGAATTTACAACTTTCTGAATTTCTGATTCAGTTTCCACCCTGCATATAGCCTCGGCTCCTGGTCTATTATTACTATTATTATTATTATTATTATTATTATTATTATTTGTTTCCCATTCTTTCTGGATGGTTGGGAGGCTTTCAATGAATGAAATTTTTTGGTCATGAGTCATGGTATCTAGAAGGTTTTTCAGTACAGTATATTCAAAGTTGACAAGTCATTGTTGCATATCCAGAGTAAAGGGCCAGCTTTCAGGTCCATGATGTTGCTCACTTCTGTACAAGCAGTGAAATCTATTCTTACATATATAACATCGAATTCCCGTTGTTTTTGCCTTCAGTGTTTTGTTGCAGTGACCACAAATTAGTTTGTTTACTGATATTTTGCCTTGTTTGCTGTTGTTTGTTTGTCTGTGCGCTTGGACGGGGACTATCCCACAGTTACCAGTGTTCTATATTTTGCATGAATACCAAGCACTTGTACTTGTTTAATCTTGCAATTGTGTATTACAAAATTTAATATGTAAAACCAATTTGTCTGTTGTCTTTACCTCGCACAATACCTAGCTGCATGTTCCTGGGTGTACTGTAGATGTGATGGCCGCCTGGAGGTTAGGGGTATGGAAGAAAATGTAGGATAGAACCAGTGAAGAGCAGAGGTGCCATAGGCACAATCAGAGAATACTGTATAAACATCAGAGTCCGCGGTTGTTCAACGTCCTCCCAGCGAGTATAAGAAATATTACCGGAACAACCGGGAACATCTTCAAGAGAAAACTGGACTGTTTTCTAAGAGAAGTTCCAGATCAGCCGGGCTGTGGTGGGTATGTGGGCCTGCGGGCCGCTCCAAGCAACAGCCTGATGGACCAAACTCTCATAAGTCGTGCCTGGCCTCGGGCCGGGCTTGGGAAGTAGAACTCCCAGAACCCCATCAACCAGGTATCAACCAGGGGTGGCTTATCTCCCTAAGTGATCCCTGGGTCACTGTCACCACCTGCTTGATACCTGGTTGATACCTGGTTGATGGGGTTCTGGGAGTTCTTCTACTCCCCAAGCCCGGCCCGAGGCCAGGCTTGACGTGTGAGAGTTTGGTCCACCAGGCTGTTGCTTGGAGCGGCCCGCAGGCCCACATATACTTGGTTGATGGGGTTCTGAGAGCTCTTCTACTCCCCAAGCCCGGCCCGAGGCCAGGCTTGACTTGTGAGAGTTTGGTCCACCAGGCTGTTGCTTGGGGCGGCCCGCAGGCCCACATATACCTGGTTGATGGGGTTCTGGGAGTTCTTCTACTCCCCAAGCCCGGCCTGAGGCCAGGCTTGACTTGTGAGAGTTTGGTCCACCAGGCTGTTGCTTGGGGCGGCCCGCAGGCCCACATACCCACCACAGCCTGGTTGGTCCGGCATGGAGGTGCCAGTTTCATATTTACTGTGCTTGGTATTTTAGTATTTAGTTCACTGTACTCAGTATTTTACTAGTTATATTACAGTATATGTATATATTTAAATGTATATGCTTGAAAAAATTTCTAACTGACAGACAGATGAGGGCAGTAATCAAAGATAATGTATCTGACTGAAGGAGTGTTACGAGCAGAGTACCACAAGGTTCAGTTCTTGCACCTGTAATGCTGTATTCATCATCTACATTAACTACAAGAATACAGAATTATATGCACATGTTTACAGATGATGCTAAGATACTGGTGAAGACAGGAGATGCAGATGATTATAATGCCCTTCAAATTGACCTAGATAAAATAACTGCTTGGAGCGTCAAGTGGCAAATGGAATTCAATGTGAATAAATGCCATGTTATGTAATGTGGAATCGGAGAAAATAGAGCACACTCAACTTACAAATTATGTGGAAAAGAATTACAGAACTAATAAAGAACAAGACCTAGGGGTGGTTCTGGATAACTGTTGCCAGTAGAATACAAACACAAGGAACGTTGTGAGAGAAGCGTATGCGTCGCTTTCCAACTTCAGACTTGCTTTTAATTTCATAAATGGTGAAATACTAAAGAAACTGTTCATGACCTGTGAGATCCAAACTGGAATATGCAGCAGTTGCACGGTGCCCAAATCTCAAGAAACACATAAATAAATTGGAAAAGGTGCAACAGCATGCAACAAAATGGCTTCTGGAACTGAAAAACAAGAGTTACGAGGACACTAGAGGTGTTAAACATGCCAAAACTAGAAAATAGGAGAAAAAGAGGTGATAAGACCATCACTAACAGGAATCGACCAAATTGACAAAGAGGAATTTCTGAAATCGGCAACTTCACAAACAAGAGGACACAGATTCAAGCTAAGGAAACAAAGGTGCCAAAATAATATAGGAAAGTTTTCTTTTGCAATGTTAGAACAAGCCAAGTGAGAAGGTGGTGGAGGCCAAAACCATCAGTAGTTTCAAAGTGTTTTATGACAAAGAGTACTGAGAAATGGGACACCATGAGCGTAGCTCTCATCCTGTAACTACACTCAGGTAGTTACACATATACTGTATATGCATTCAGAAATACTAACACACATACACAAACTTAGAAGCACATGTGTATACACTACACAAACCCAGAGGCACACATATACCAAAATGCACCATGACATACACATACCCAAATGCACACACATACATACATAAACCCATACACAAACACATGCATACACACACACACGAAGTCTACAAGATATTCAAAATAAAATGATATATCTAGCATGAAACAGTGGGTACTACTATTTGCTTCCTGTTAGCACATTTAAAAATTAAATACATTAAATGGAACACTCACCATTGCTGGATCTCCAGTGGGAGGCATGGTGCCATCTGTGTGAGGTAACATAACTTCAGGGAAATTTGGGGGATTTTCTGACCCCATTGAGGAGTCTCCCCCTCCCCCATCCCCTTCTACACCCCAATCCCCTTCATCATCTTCACCTAGATCTACCACATCCTCTTGTTTTATTTCCTGTAAAGAAGAAGCACATTATAAATAACATTACAGTTCTATATATACAATACACAATGCCAAGGTCAAGTTTAAAACATGAATCATTGCACTATAACCACTATTGTACTACAGATGAAAAATTACAGGAACTCACAAATTCAGGCTCTTCTTTTGACTGCTGCGGTTTATGGAGCCCTGAGGGTCCAGGGGAGGGTTCTTCTCCAGTATGACTGGGCGTTAGTTGGTCTGTATGAGAGGTGGTTTCTCCAGTGTTTGTTTGAGGTTGACTGCTGCCTTGTTTAGAACTTAGACTAGGTGTTGTGCTTGAATTTTGTTCACTAAGTCCACTGACACCACTTTGAATACTTGTTCTACTGTCTTCATCTAAAGTTGCTTCCACTGGGGGCATACCAACTTGAGAAGCACCAACAGAAGGGGCTGGGGGTAATGGGGATCGAGATCTGGATACTGAAGGTGTAGTTGGGGTGTGTAAAGATAATGGATGTGAAACAGGTGGTTGGGATGGAGATGAATGGGGAGGAGATCGTTCTCTTGGTCTTTGTCTCTTGGCAGGGGGACTAAAGTGTTCCAGCTGTGTTTTACTTTCTCGTTTATCTCTTTCTCTATCTCGTTCTCTTTTCGGGGCAGGTGGATCATCAGGCACTGCTAAACCTTTTATCTGTAATCCTTCTGCTGTTTTTATTAGAGATCCTAGACTAGACTGAGGAACATTCACTTCACCATTATACATGAAGTCCAAAAGTGCTTCGAGATCACGCGATGTCACATCTTTCATAAACACTATTGGATGTTTACTCGGGTTTTTTGTAAACATCTGTTTGAAATAGTCACTACAGGTACTGAGAACAAATTTATGCGCTGCATAAAGCTTCCCACCACAGGCCAATGTGGCATCCACAAAAATTTCCTGAAAACAAAAAAAATAATGATTAGACATGTCAATGATAGCAAACAATTTTCATATTACTGTATCTACAATCTTACTTGTCATCCTCAACATTCAACATTTAGTACTGACAATATCAAATAAACATTTTGAATTTTCATATTTCCAAGCTATCCCCCACTCAATTGCTCCATAAGGCAAGATCCTACAGACATCTGGGTTACGATCTAACACTGTCAGTATTACCTGTCATATACCTCTCAATGATTCCAATGATCAATGTCCCCGAAGCCGAGTCTCTGACTAGGCCTCATGGTTGATGGTCTGGTCAATCAGGCTGTTAAATGCAGCTGCGCACAGCCAGACGTACGAGTCACATACTGGTTTCTCTGGAATCCTTTGAAGGTATTTATCAAGTGCTCTTTTCAACACTACGAGACATCGGCCAGTTATGCCCCATATGTGTAGACGGAGAATGTTGAAAAGTCTTGGGCCTTTGCTGTTGATCAAGTTTTCTCGCAGCGTGCTTAGCTCGTAAGTTCTGCTTTTAAATGAGACTAATTTGCACAGCCTACCAGGCCTTCTAGTCTCGTGTGGTGTCTCTCTCTCTTGCAATAATTTAGATGTTTTACTGAATGGATTCTAGCAGCAAAAGAGCTTTATATGCTCTCCAGGTCAACAATTTCTCCAGCTTAACAGGTTAACATTTTACAGAGGCAAAGCAGGGAACTTTTCAAATTGTGTTTCTTATGATCAACTTTGCCATCCTTCTCTGAATACATTCAAGCGAATTATGTCCATTTTAACCCTTAGACCGCACAATACATACATATATGATTTGATAAAAAAATAATTTAACCTAAGTTTTTAAAACTTGCACAAACACTTTCCAATTTTTTTGCATAATCAACTAGGCAAATGCTCCAACTTTGTCTAAATGATCACACCGTAACTTGAAAAACAGGAGAATCAAAAATAATTTTAAAATTGAATATTGTAAACTTCAGATTTTTAATTTAGAATAAAAAATATGAACTATCACCAATTGTTCACTTAATGTTATTATTCTCTCAGAATAGCATATGATCTTCATTTTCATCAAATTAGAATATAGGTTTTCAGTATAGTTTACTGAAAAAAAAAATCGTCAATAGGGCATTTAAAATTTGCTGCTAATTTAGACCCAAAAAAAATTATAACTCCAATTGTATAAAGTTTGAAATATACATTTTGAAGGGGTTGTAGAACAGACAACTAAGCACACAATGTCAAAATAGTGAGAATTGGTCAAAAACTGGAATTTTAGAAGCTACTCAAAGTTGAAACTCTAGTTTCAGAGATAATTTGAAGTTGAAGTTATCAACAATGAATAAAGATAGTTTTATTTCGTTAATTTAATTATATGTTTTAATAAACATTGTTTGGCATTCATACTCGAATATGTGAAAGTTGTTGGTCAATGTGTTGAAATGAAAAAATAATCCCCAAAAAAATCACAATATAGAGATAATTATAAAAATTATAATGATTTAGGGGATATATTTAGGGTATCCTTTATATAAGTGAAAAAGCTCTAATCTGGTCCCTAATCATCAAAACAACCTAAAGAGACAAAGAAAATAGTTTGAAATCAGAGAAAAAAATCAACCCAAAAAATATTAAAAGTTCCAAGTTTTGTGAGTTGTGACCGATTTATTTGTTGACTAATTTCATTCTATCTTCACATAGTTACGGAAACACATACATTCTCCAGCATGTAAAAGTTACAACAAAATCAGATAATAATGAAGAAAAAACTAAAATCTTAAAAAAAAAAATTCCCCTAAAAAAAATATTTTTGGGACATTGATGCAAGTAACATATATTAACATTGGACAATGTATTTATATGATATGTAACAAAATAGATCATATTAACATAGTTATTCACTATTATTTGTGTTATTATGTATTACTCGGCAATGATATAAAAGGCACCAACTGTATATCCACTTTGTGGACACTTCTTACTACAGTACTATTGTTCTTCTTTGAACATCGGGCAGGTGCTTGCATCTTTTTATTACTGCATAATCCTTCAGTTCCAGTTATTAGGAGCTGTTCTCCTTATCAACAAAATGTTCTTATTTTTTCAAAAATTCATCTAAAATCAATGTCTGAAAATATTTTGATGAAAGTTACACAACACTGAAGCCAAAAAGTTGGAGATTTGTTTAACATTTTAAAGTTATTTTTACATAATTCAAATATTTTTCGCTACCAGGGCCCCCAATGTGTGCGGTAATATGCGCAGTCTAAGGGTTAAAAGACCATAACTGAACTACATAATCTAAATGCCTAACAAGGGCAGGATAAAGCTGAAGAATATTACTTAAATGCCTTGTTACTAACACTTCAAGAAATAATTTATACTTTTATACCAGTGATTCCCAAATTCTTTAGTCATTATCCCTTTTCATATACTGTAGTGCCCTTATTAATGGCCCCCTACATTAAGTAAAGGCCCTCTCTCTGATATTATAACCTATACACTGCCTCAACTTATGGCCCCCATATGATGCAAAATGAGCCCCAAGGGGGAACCATGGCCCCCAATTTAGGAACCAGCGAGTTTTTGGCTTTACTTCCTTACTGATCATGATTCCCAGAATTTTTCACAATCATTTTTCACAATATCAACATTTTGTCTGGTGGATATCTGGTAACTATTACTGTATTAGTGAATTACCTAAGCTCAACTTGACATTTTATAGCATTAGTCTAACTGCCAAGTTAGACTAATGCTATAGTTTAACTTGGACTATAGCATTAGTCCAAGTTAGACTAATGCTAACTTGGTCCATTTTAAACAACTATATACATCATGTCATTGCTTTTTTATCACAAATACTGCCAAGAAACACCTTTTGTAACTAACAGAACCCATTACATAACTACCACCAACTGTCAAAATGTGGCAACATCGATATCACAATGTCATCTCATACCCCAAGCTCCCCTCAGTCTTCCTAGATTGACCTGCAAATTTGATTACATAAGCAGGCTTATGTTATCCTTGGGAACTTTAGTATTTCATTTGTGCAGTGGATTTGTGCTACATTAGTAAATGCCTTTTTGTCTCTGAACTAACTGACCAGTTACCCTTATGGTTTATGCACCAGGAAAGTTCATGCTTTCAGTAGTAGTGATTCTCCTCCTACCCTTCTCATTACATTAGCAGATCCTTACAACTGTTCTGGGTTATAGCCATTTGTTATCTTGAGGTTATCTTGAGATGATTTCGGGGCTTTTTAGTGTCCCCGCGGCCCAGTCCTCCACCAGGCCTCCACCCCCAGGAAGCAGCCCGTGACAGCTGACTAACACCCGGTACCTATTTTACTGCTAGGTAACAGGGGCATAGGGTGAAAGAAACTCTGCCCATTGTTTCTCACCGGCGCCTGGGATCGAACCCAGGACCACAGGATCACAAGTCCAGCGTGCTGTCCGCTCGGCCGATCGGCTTTGTACTTCACATATACACTATAAAAAATATTTAATTGTCCAATTCATTCAGTTCTGGTTCAGAAGAGAACCGGAGGTCTGGCAGAAGCTTAGTTGCTTAATAACAGAAGCTTAGTAAATACACTTAGTTGCTTTTTATCCCTCCCTCCTCTTTACAATCATATGGTGGCAGTTTGATGAAAATTTGGCATCATATGAGCTGTCCAGTAGCATCCTTGCTACTTGATTGATCATGTGATGTCAGGTAGCACTTTGGAAAGATTGTAGTTTTGCAGAAAACCACTTTCTGGTTGCAATAAGCAATCTCCAATGATTTCCAAAATAATTTCCAAGCACTAAAATACCACTAAAATATAACCTGACAAGAATAGTTTAAAAGTTTACCACTGCATTGGTGCAGAATATAGACTTGCTCTGTGTTAGACTAATGAAGTGTAAGATCTTGCCTTAGAAAACAGCTCAGAAAAGTATTTTTCATACATGGTCTTTATTTACCAGAATAGGCTACAGTAAATGTTGACTATAATAAATTACTTCAGCATTAAGTTAAAAACATTATAAACAATTAAATATGAAGCCATGGGATTAATTCTTTGTGATCTCAGATGCACAAGAATCAACATGACAGTGAAACAAACTCCCCCACCTTCTGTACCAAGATCATGAGAAATTTATCATCAGCATTGAATATGGACAAACTGTCTGGTGCTGTTGGCAGGTCAGCAAGTGATGCCAATGCATCTTGAGGTTATCTTGAGATGATTTCAGGGCTTTAGTGTCCCCGCGGCCTGGTCCTCGACCAGGCCTCCATCCCCAGGAAGCAGCCCGTGACAGCTGACTAACACCCAGGTGCCTATTTTACTGCTAGGTAACAGGGGCATAGGGTGAAAGAAACTCTGCCCATTGTTTCTCGCCGGCGCCCGGGATCGAACCCGGGACCACAGGATCACAAGTCCAGCGTGATGTCTGCTCGGCCGACCGGCTCCCACAGTGAACAGTGCACACAGTGAACAGTGCACACAGTGAACAGTGCACACAGTGAACAGTGCACACAGTGAACAGTGCACACAGTGAACAGTGCACACAGTGAACAGTGCACACAGTGAACAGTCTATATAGAAACTGGCTGAGTGGAAGTGCTGCCAACCTCATCAAGTTGAATATTCCAATTGTGTGCAATGGACTAGCTAATGATATTCCATTATCTGTACAATGTAATAAGTGTCATACACATCCATCCATAGCCAAAAAGAGTAACAATATTCAAGTGCTTCTTAAGACAACACTTAACACTATCGATTCCTTTACAAATAATTAACGATCACACAAGCATTATGCGTACATAGATGGCTTGGTTAAATTATATCAGCAGGTCACATTGCAAAAGCATGCAAGCCCTACAAAAATAACATCAGTATGTTGAATGCAGTTGCATTATTCTAGCTTTACTAGGTCAAAATTAAATCCAGGCACATGTCGACCTAGTCCTCTACTTTGGTACAAGTCGATGTATTTGAAAAAGCAAAAAATATCTCGGAGATATATGAAAGCTGAGCTAACAAAAAAAGTAATATACATGACATATACCTGGGTGGAGAGTTTGTCCATCTCAATGCCTTTACAAGGGTTATGTTATAAGTTGCATAGTGTGTCTTTAACTTAAATATAAATTATAGACTACTTCAATTAATTTTTGTGAGGTGAAATAATTGAAATTACATGCATGACAAAGTTTTGGTTAAGAAGTTACAATGTATAAATTTCTTACTTTATTTATAAATATGAAAATAATTGTTTACACAACATGAAAATAATTACGTTTACACAATTTCATATTCACAAAGTTTTTCTTTTTATTGCCAAATGCCTGAATGGCTTTCAAACTAGAAAATTATCTTCATCTTTCTACAAGGTAGAGTATATTACAGTACATACAAAAGAAATCTACTTGTAGATAAAATTTAAAATACAAGACTTATTGGTTATTTCAAAAAGAGAATTACATTCTCTTCAATATCACAATATCACTATTACAATATCACAAAGTAAGTTTGGCATGGTGCATCTACAGTACCTCAATATACCAGTGTATCCCCACAATTACATTAAATACTACCACTTTGGCATTATAATGTCCCAAATTACAAAATGTGCAAGTAAGGGAATTGAGTACATGAATGGTTAATATCCCCAAATTAATTCTGTGTCTAAGATGGAACAATGCTCCGTTTCCCAAACACCAATCCAAAAATACTAACTCCTATCTGCTACCTGTAACAGGAAGCACCACTTATGAATTCAGTACAGTACTTGATCAATATCAAGTGATGGAGCAGAGGTCCACCCCTCGTAATGCTCTAAATGATTTAATGACATTCAAAGATGTTATGGAAGACATAGGATGACAAAACTTGCCACACACAGTACAATAGATCACACAGCTTTATAACTTAGGAATACCACCATAGTTTAAACTATAAGAACTATACTAAAGTATGTACTGTAGTAGGCAATGTGATGGATATAAAACTCCAACTTCATGAGACCAAGACATATTAAAGTATAAAACTGTACTGGTAAAGATTCTAGATGGAACTCGAGGTTGGTTGAATTAATGAGATAAATATCTTAATTCTGAATAGCATTAAGGCTTTCAATAGAGGGGAAACTGCCCCGAATGTGAAAATAGTATTAGAGAGCAAATGAGACTATTAGAGATAAAAATGTGCAATATCTTGTTCTTATAGAAATCCCATCAATTTAGAGAGACTGTCGGCAATCACAAAAATGGTATTTCTAAGAACTCGCTAATAGCCAAAACACTTGTGTATTTACCTAGTTGTGCTTGCGGGGGTTGAGCTCTGCTCTTTCGGCCTGCCTCTTAACTGTCAATCAACTGTTACTAATTTTTTTCCCCCCACCTACACACACACACTCCCCCAGGAAGCAGCCCGTGACAGCTGACTAACTCCCAGGTACCTATTTACTGCTAGGTAACAGGGGCATCAGCGTGAAAGAAACTCTGCCCACTCTTTCTCGCTGGCGCCGGGAATCGAACCCCGGACCACAGGATCACGTGTCCAGTGTGCTGTCCACTCAGCCACCGGCCCCTGTGTGTTAATGTTTCTGTGTTGTTAGTTACAGGACACCTATTAGGCTTATTAAGATTTTTTTTAGCCAATGACAAGACATTGCCCCCAGATACAACCTGCAAGTTTAATAATTATCAGGTATCTAATAACAGTTAGCGGCATCATCTATAAGGAAATGTGCCCAAACATCTTCCCTGGCCAGAAATTGAGCTTAGGATCAAAATACTTTCAGTGTAAGTTTTATTTAAATGTGGTAAGAAGTTGAAAAAGTTAATCTTGTTCAAAATTTGTTACATTTAGGTTACAATTTCAGCTATATAAAAAAAGTGTTTTGTCAGCAGTAAGGATGGGACAACATAAGTAGCATCACTTTCATTCATAACAAAAAGAAATCAAAATACTGTATAATTTTAAAATTCAGCTATTTCCATGCAACCTAACAGTGCAAATACATGAAAATTTGGATTTACTGTACAACAAAAATTAATTTCAGTATGTTCTGTATATCCTTGTACAGTAATGTAATAAATAAATATAAATATATATATATATATATATAATATATATATATATATATATATATATAATATATATATATATATATATATATATATATATATATATATATATATATATAATATATATATATATTATATTATATATATATATATAATATATATATATATATATATATATATATATATATATATATATATATATATATATATATATATATATATATATATATATATATTAATAAATCTTTGATCCACTAGCAAGCATTATTAATTTGAAAACTTTGCTAGCATGAGACAAGTGCACATATAATTCACCATTGTAAACTACACTATGTTTTTCAAGCCAATAAAATCAAGCAACATTACTTTTAAATACCATTACGGCAGATTACCTGTTCCCGCAGGAATGTGAGGATGTCCACAAAGTGGGCCTGGTGGTTATTCCACTTTAAGGA
Organism: Procambarus clarkii; assembly: GCF_040958095.1. Classification (NCBI taxonomy): domain Eukaryota; kingdom Metazoa; phylum Arthropoda; class Malacostraca; order Decapoda; family Cambaridae; genus Procambarus; species Procambarus clarkii. The sequence continues at coordinate 4,935,672 of NC_091221.1, read as the reverse complement.
GAGAAGCTCCTCTGCCATTTTGCCACACCTAGAAATAAAGGAAAAACCAAATTAAGTATTTAAGCTTTCAACATCTGAAAGATAATTAACTGGTAGGTATGGAGAAAAACAAAGAAGTACTTCCTCTTGACAGCTCATATAATATATTCAAGAGCAAGAAAATATTGACAGTAACAAAATGTAACTATTGTACTGTGCACGCACACACTTGTGCATGTAAGTACATTATATATGTATAAATTTTGAGTTATCTGATTTTTTTCATGCCTAATTTTAGTATTATCTGTAAATTTTCTCATTGCTCTTGAATCTCATCTAAATCATTCATATTGTGCACAATAGGTCCTTAGACAGGCCTGGGGCCACTCAACTTTCAATGGTTTCCAACTCAGACTTAAAACCATTTATGTTAGCTCTTCATTTCCTTTGAAGTAACTATACCCTAATCCTACTTAAAACAACCTCCACCTTTATCACTGTAGCAAGTCTATCGTGAGACACAGAATCAGTATCAGAGCTTTTCTCACGTCAATGAAATAATGTTAGTAATCCTTTTCACTATCAATGCCAGGAAATATGCTGGAAAAGAACAAAAGCAAATTTGTTATAACACAAGCAGGCCTTAGCAAATTGATATTGTGAAGAGTAAGTAATTATCAAAAGAAGGCATCAAACCAGGAAGGCTATGCAGCAAATTTAATATGTAGCAAATTTAATATGAAGGCTAATGTAGCAAATAGATATTGTTAACAATTTATCATTTTTTCAACATGTAAATGAATGACTTTGTAAATTATAGATTTGAACAATTTTCTGCAATAGGCAATAGGCTACCTGGTTGCTAGTTAAAAATAAAGTACAATAATGTATGCCTCTTATTAAAAATTGGCACAACATTTACAACCCTCCACTACTCCAGTAATCTGACTGTAGGTATCCAAAGTTTGCTGACTGTAATAAAAGTGTAGACTTGTGGGCCACTTCCTAAACCACTTGTAATATAAAGACTATTGATATAAGTAACTCACTGAGAGAAGCTAAAATCTTTCCTGCACTCAGATCATCATGGAGAAAGTGTTTAAATAAATCTTATTAATGTCTAAATAAAAGTTTACATAAAAATTTTAATGTTATTGTCTTGGCTCTCCCAATCCTGCTATAGTCATGAATTACTGTAAAAAAAAAGAATGCAAAATTTTTTCTTTCTGATTCTAATTAATACAAACTGCTCCTCTGCTCGTCACAATTACCTCAGCTTCCATAGCAATTATTACAAGGGAAGCGCAAAGTTAATTTGGTAACAAAAAGTTTGTCAGCCGAATTATGAGCCACAATGGTTCGTAAAGTACAGCAAGCATCAGCTCACTAATCTTGAAGATTCTATACACCCTCACAAGAGCAAAAGGCGACTTAAAACCTTTGTGTGAAACTTCCGTCTCAGAGGCCCCGAAACTTAATGAGGTTCAGTCCAGGTCGTCGTCATATTAGTGGTGAGGTTAGGGAGGTATGAGGTGGAGGTGTGAGTAGTGGAGACCCAGAGTGAGGTGTGAGTAGTGGTGGAGGTCCAGAGTGAGGCGTGAGGCGGTGAGTGAAGCTGCCCCCTTGGAGCCCTACACCAGCTTCACATACATTCCTCCCTCCTACATCCCCACCACCAACATTCCTCCTCGACACACCTATCCCTCTCGTTACCCCTCGACGGCTCAACTAGAGTAACACAGGTGAAGTAATGCCTCGCCTGACAGCCTGCCCCCTTGCTAATTCCTACCAGAAAGCTTCAACCGCTCCAAGATGGCGTCACTTGGCCTCTCCAAGGTGCGCGTCATGCTATTATTTCCCCCATTAAACCTCCAATCAACACACCACTCCACCTCTAAACCCGCCAGACACATCTCCGGCAAGATGGACTACACGTCACGATTAATGTTTCCGTATAAAGGTGTTTACTTACATTAATATCACGAAATATAAGAGAACATTGTATTTCCCGCTGCAGTAGTCGTTGACTGCGCTCCTCTCCCGACTGATGCCGCCGCCGCGCCTGCCTCCTGATTGGTCCGCTCCCGAGGCTGCCTCTCTCACACTCTTCCCTTCAATTCTTCGCAAACGTCAAATTTGACTTCAAATTGCAGATATTTGATTACCCAAATCAAATTGTCGTGCGTTGTCAACACTATAGTACCCCGATATTGGGTCAAAATGAGGGTTTTTAATTGGGAAAAGGGTAAATCTTTGTTAGTTAGGACCTTTGTCAGGAGAAGAGAGTTCCTCATTGGCCAGTCTTCCCTGCCACCTCTAGCGGGCTCTCCAAATATTACGAAAATCAATACAGCCGTTACTTTCATTTTCGAAAGCTCTTTTTAAAACATTTGATTTAAAATATATACTTAAAACATATTAGAGACAGAAGCCATGATGCTAAAGGTAATGCAAGTACTGCTGTAATTCTTATATATTTTTTTGCTTTGGGCAGAACTTGCAGAAGCGAACGAATGCTGAATTTATAAATTTATGAAAAAAACATTAATATATAGAGGTACTGTGCATGTATGTATATATGAAAATGAATTGCCGTGTAGGAAATATAAAAGGAAAATGTAAGAAACTTTTAACGTGTTTGCCCCTATAATTTAACATCGCTTAATTCATGTTTAATTTTGTATTAATAAGCTTTGTATGCACACAATTGGCTAGAGTTAGAGTACAAATCTAGAGCAGCTAATGTAGGTTCACCTCATACCTCCATCTCCAGGGACGGTTTACACCTGGGAGGAGAGTCTAGTCTATTACCTAACAGGCAATGTGATGTTATAGTGGCCAGAATACGCCTGGCATATAGGCGTATCTGGCAGCTTTCTCAACTAGCATGCACTGTACGTAACACCGAAGCTTTGAGTAGACTATAAGGAGCTCTTCCAGTATCTTTTGAGTAATAAAATAATTGAAAAGCTCCAGGTATCTCATGTCATTTGGTCTAAAATCATAGATAAGTGGGCAGCCACTTACATAGTGCAGAGGAGTGTGTCCTATATAGCTCTTTTTCACAAAGTTTACAAGGGTCAGAAGACTGGTAAATGCTTTCCATTATTGAAAAATGCAAGGCCTTGCATGTAATATATATACAATACACACTACAATAAGTAATAAACATATCAACAACACGTCACAGCTCTGTATCAGATTGATAAAGATAAGGACATACAGGCGCTATGTGATCACCATCGATATCTATGGGAGGTGGCTGCAGGTAACGAATCTCCCAATGGTGAACGTTCAAATTGTAAACTATGTGAACAAGAGCTAGGACATACTTTCTAACATTATATCTCTGTTTGCCCTGTTATCAGTGGCTTCAGACCAAATGATATAGGGTACTTTGAGGTCTGTAATTACTTCATTAACCCAGGAATATTGGAAGATTTTCTTGTGCTGTACACAGATTTTGCCAGTGGGGGTTGATAGATCAGTCTCAGATTTCATGCTCTCCCCTGATTCCATGTATGACTGGCCGTCGTGTGAGGTGGCGATGATGGTTGAGCTTCTAGCTGGGTTTTTTTATCTACACTGTGTAGTCTTTCATTCATAATAGGGTGGCAGCACATTACTGTGTATACCTAAGCTTTTTTTTTTAAAGAAAATACATTCTTTGAGAGAAGTCTTGTAGGAACTGGTACTAGTAGTTATAATATAAAATTTCCTTGATTCAGTGCTTAGCTCTTGTGAAAATCGTAAAGTTGTTGTTTAGTCAGAGTTTGTTTTTTGTACTAAGGTATTTTTTCCCCCCTGATTCCATCCATGTATGACTAACCATCCTGTGAGGTGGGAATATTAGATGAACTTATAGCTAGTTTATTATCTACACTGTAATCTTTCATATAGAATAGGATAGCAGCACATCGATGTGTATACCTAAGCTTGTTAATTAAAAAAAGTGATCCACCAATAATATTTTAAAGTTGCTTAACAAAACCTTAGGAATATTCGAACAATCATTTGACCAAGGAAAATACAGTGGTTATTCAGCGTTACAAATCTCTGATGGGCCCCCAATCTGGACTAATATCCAAGCTTAGAGAAATTTTACAATTTCAGTGCAGACTAACAAAAAAAATCACCTCAGAAATAAGTCAAGCCTCATACGAAGAACAGTTGAGGCTTTCATGACTAAAAGGAGGAAGTTTATCTCTCAGAATGTTCGGTAATACGTTTATTGCATGTGATGTGTATCTATGTATGTATTAACACGATGTACTGAACGGGGTGAGAATAGCTTGAGCTACCTCATCCCTTTGTGTGTATTTTACCTCAATAAACTTATTTCAATTTCAATTTCAACTAACAACACGGCAAACCAAACATGTTACAACGGCTGATTCGTCGAGACATTGAAAGTACTGAACAAATTGGAAGATATAATCGAGACCACTTTAAGAGGTCCACTGTAACAGACAAGGTTCAACAGCTTCAAGCTCAACAAGCCACAATGTAGTACAGACAATAGGAGATGCCTTCTTTGCCCGAAGGTTAATAAACCCATAGAATCGCCTAACCGCTTAAGTCGTAATTACCGAGACTACTCCAATTCAAAATTCCACTGGAAAAATATCCTGAATAATATGGGAATCAATGACATGCATTTCATTTTCTTTCTTTATTATGCACCCCATACCCATCCCGTGGGCGGTGGTGTAAAGGATTACAGAGGCACATAATCGGTTCAGGAACTGAACCCTCTAGTTTAGCTAAGCAAATAACAATCTTTTGATGCTAGTTACAAAATTATTAATGTTATATATACATTTACACATACTCATGCATACATGTACATATACATACGTATACTTATATACATACACATACATATTTAATCACTCACACAAATACACACATCAATAATCTTTTGTGTCACAAGTGATTCAAGAAGTCGCCGGCTTTTTGTTTCGTTTGAGGCTATTAGTGATGGCGGCCCTCGGGTAAAATCACAGGTTATACCATATTAATTCTGGAGAGTATAATGCCGCGTTATATTTGACGTAGGGTTTTGTCCATACAAAGTATTTAGTTCTAAACACATTACTCTTAATACTAGTGCTCAATGCTAGTGATGGAGATCCTAGGTCTAGTTCAATTTTATGAAATTTACAAACAGACTTAGTTGTTTTGTTTTTGGGTTGGTGTTGAGCGTAAGGCCTATCAACCGAGGGAAGGTTAAGGTCACACAAGTGCTTCCTGACGAACCAGCAAGTATACTTTAGTCCTTTTAGTTTAGTTCATTTATTATGCACCCCATACCCATCTTGTGGGCGGTAGTGGAAAGGGTTACAGAGGCACATAATGGGCTCAGGGACTGAACCCCACAATTCATTTAGCTAAGCAAGTTACAATCTTGATGAGCTAGTTACAAAATTCAATATAAGTCCTCACATCAACAATGGGTTCGAGATCGACCTCAAGTACAGGTTCTAAATTAAGCAACGGACATATGTGGAGAGCTAGTGTCAAAATTTGTTTGTCCTGCACGCCGCCCCCCATCCTGTGGGCAGCGGTGGATAGGTTACAGTCACTCAGTTACTACCTACAGTTAGCAAACTGGGGATATTTGGCTAAAATTTCTGGTAGCAGATCATTTTGAATGAAATATTTACACATCGTTGGAACATTGGTTATAGAATTGTCTCTAAATTCACGTATCTTTTCGCACTCCATCACATAATGACGAAGGGTGTGCGAATAATTTTGTTGACACAGTTTACATTTGCTCAGGTCTACATCAGCAGATAATGAGAATTCCCAGAGATACTTGTAACCGAGTCTAAGCCTACCAAAGTAAACACAAGGTATATATGCACAGAGAAGCGGGATACTCCTCTCAGCGTATTATATTCCTTGCTGTCTTGTCTACCTCGTTATGTAGGGTAATTCAAAGGACATTCTGAAATCCTTGCTCTGTGTACAATTTGCATAAATTATTTATCTGTACACTAGTTCATAATTCAGAGGTAGGACCAAAGAGCCGAAAGTCAAACCCCGCAAGCACAACTAGATTAGTGCAATTAGTCGAGTACTAGTTGAGGTCGACCCCAGAAGGTGCGTCATATGCATGTTGAGAGCCCCCCTAGAATGCAAAACTCTATGGACTCGGCCCTGAACATTTCTTCACTGACTTCATGAATGGACCATCTTATCTTGAGATGATTTCGGTGCTTTAGTGTCCCCGCGGCCCGGTCCTCGACCAGGCTTCCACCCCCAGGAAGCAGCCCGTGACAGCTGACTAACTCCCAGGTACCTATTTACTGCTTGATTAATTTTATTTATTTACTATGATTAATTAATGGGTTGAATCCCGTTCAATGGAGGCTTGGGGAGCCGACCCTGACACCCCCATATGGCCGTCTCCCAATGTCCACCAATTGGAAGTAACCAGGGGCCAGATTCACGAAGCAGTTACGCACGCACTTACGAACCTGTACATCTTTTCTCAATCTTTGGCGGCTTTGTTTACAATTATTAAACAGTTAATGAGACAGTGACCACGACAGTGACCAAGACAGTGACTAGGACAGTCATAAGTTGAAATGTTCCTATTACCAAAACATTCCAGATTCAGTGCTAAGTGTACTTGCAGAACAGGTGGCTTTGTCTCGATTCACAATAGAGAATCCCGGGTTCGATTCCCGGTCGGGACAGAAATGGTTGGGCACGTTTCCTCTCACCTAATGCCTTACTTCACCTAACAATAAATATGTACCCGTCCCCTTGGACTGGACGGTAAAGCGACGTTCAATCCCCGACCGTCCAAGTGGTTGGGCCCCATTCCTTCCCCACGTCCCATCCCAAATCCGAATCCCTTGGCAGTGCTATATAGTTGTAATGGCTTGGCGCTTTCCCCTGATAATTCCTCCCTTCTCTAAACTTGGAAGTAATGAAACCGTTACCAGCAGCCTAAAGACCTTGCTGGAGACGTTGATATATTAAGACTAGGATCCAGATTCACGAAAGCACTTTCGCAAGCTCTTACGAACGTGTACATCTTTCCTCAATCTTTGACGGCTTTGGTTACATTTATTAAACAGTTTACAAACTTCCCAGTTTTACCAAGTTTCATGAAAACTTGCCAGTCAACTGTTGTTATTGTTATAAACAGCCTCCTGGTGCTTCGGAGCTCATTAACTGTTTAATAATTGTAAACAAAGCCGGCAAAGATTGAGAAAAGATGTACAGGTTCGTAAGTGCTTGCGTAAGTGCTTTCGTGAATCTGGCCCCAGGGCTGGGAGGTCATAGTGGTGACTTTGAGGGGTGGTCAGGGCGGGTGTAGCAAGGTAGCGGATCACCACTGCCTCAGGCACCGCTGGGCGCCGGCCAGTATGCAAAACAACAAATTCGGTTTTTTCTTCGTTGAAAATCGTTAATTTTCAAAATATGGCGCCACTTGGTCACTCACGCACAGTTTAAGGGGGATTATAAAAATTTTATATACATTTTAGGCATAAGTAATTAGGAACTAATTATTACTAAGATCGTGTTACATTGTGGTTTAAAGTGCTCTTGAAGAAGTCATCTTAAGTGACTATTATTAATGGCTAATATTCTCCACACGTGCACAGTAGGCTACAAGGTACGATGTCGTCGAGTGACTGTGTTACAGTGAATTTCTGTGACAAGAGTTGTGTAGAGGAAAACCATTCAGTCAGCTGTTGTGACAACACTGTCTTCATAAGCGAGGAGTCAGCGAGTATGTGCGCTACAACCCAAGGCAAAACACAGCCAGTGTCAGTGATCAAAGAAACTGTTGACGTACTGGAATGGTAAAAATTGAGAATGATTTTAAAATCATACGAAACTCTAGGGAGATTCACACCAGATTTCACTATCTCCCCAACCTCTCTCATTTCCTAAAAGCATCAGATTATTTATTCAACCATCTTCCTGTTTACATAATAATTGTTACATATATTGCCGTAATGAACAATTAGTACAATTTGTTACTATTCACTTGATAAGACTGGGAAAAAATAAAGCTAAACAACTAATTTATATATTCGTAGTTCTAGTAACTCACGCACAAGATGTATGTACTATGTTAGGCTTCAGATACCGTGTATTAGGGCTAGAAGGGTTAGGGTTTATTACCAAATACAAAACATTTTCCGGTTTGTCCAGATTTAAGAGTACCAAATTCTTTCTAATTGTCCAGTGCGTCAATGTGTGCGATGGTCGACATGTTTACTGTATATACTACATAGAGAAGAACATAGACTGCATTTATAACGAGCCCCATACCCATCCTGTGGGTGGTTGTGGAAAAAGGATATAGAGGAATGTAATAAGTTCAAGAACTGAACCAAAAACATTCGGTTAGGTTAGCTAGTTACAACAATGACAAGTTAGTTACATCATTTGTTAACATAAATTAGCCAAAAGTGTCTTCAAATTTTGTCGCCGCTAACATCACCGTAACCCTATGAGGCCCTGACACAGTGAAAGTTAATTAATGTGTCGAGCCAATTATATATAATTATTATTTAGCTCGGGTCAACATCGGCAGGTAATGCATACTCCCAGGGATACATATATATTTAGTTGTATATACAAGAGTTGTTACATTCTTGTACAGCCACTAGTACGCGTAGCGTTTCGGGCAGGTCCTTAATTCTCTGGTCCCTGAAATACGACCCGCCAAATCGTTTAACAACCAGGTACCTATTTTACTGTTGGGTTTAACAGAGGCTACAGTTAAGGATTTACATCCAGTAAATCCTCCCCAGACAGGATTTGATCCCAGGACAAAGCGCTCGCGAAATGGCAAGTGAGCGTCTTCCCAGTTCGCCACGGGGGACCGCTAAGTCTGAATATAACAGAGTTTATGTCAAACAGCAGTAACATGTAGGAATCTGTTGATTATATTGGATGATTGGCTATACAGTCTCCGTGGTGTAGTGGTAAGACACTCGCCTGGCGTTCCGTGAGCGCTGTCATGGGTTCGTATCCTGGCCGGGGAGGATTTACTGGGCGCAAATCCTTAACTGTAGCCTCTGTTTAACTCAACAGTAAAATGTGTACTTGGTTGTAACAAGGATTCTTCGCGGCGGGGATCGTATTCCAGGGACCTGCCCGAAACGCTACGCGTACTAGTGGCTCTACAACCATGTAACAACTCTTGTATATATCTCAAAAAAAAAAAAAAAAAATGTGGATCGTCTTCCAGGAGATGATTAAGAGTGGAATGGCCAGTATAGCATTCACTTTGTCTCAGAACTGCAAGGTTTTGTTGAAGTTACAGTGTATAATATGTCTCGTGCTGCTTATATGCAGTTCCAAGTTGGAGTCAATTATGAGAGTATCATAATCAATGAGAGGTCAATGTAAAGTGTCCTCTCCTAACCGACCAGAGGACCCAAAACAGAAAACGGGACAGTACGCCACTTTCGCCAGTCACTTCCATTATATACTGGAAAGCTTCCTCGGACTGAGAGGTCTGGCTCTGGTAAGAGGTGGTTGGGACTGACCACTGTTAGAGGACGTCGAGTGAATTGACGATCCCTTATATCTAAGAGAAACCATATTGACGTGCGGTCAACTTTGCAGTAATTCGTGAGCTGCGTTATAAGAAACATTGGCGGAGTTTGATCTGTAACAGTACCTAGTTACCTTACAGAACATATATATATATATATATATATATATATATATATATATATATATATATATATATATATATATATATATGTTGTACCTAGTAGCCAGAACGCACTTTTCACCCTACTATGCAAGGCCCGATTTGCCTAATAAGCCAAGTTTTCCTGAATTAATATATTTTCTCTAATTTTTTTCTTATGAAATGATAAAGCAACCTATTTCATTATGCATGAGGTCAATTTTTTTTATTGGAGTTAAAATTAACGTAGATCGAACCTAACCAACCCTACCTAACCTAACCTAACCTATCTTTATAGGTTAGGTTAGGTTAGGTAGCCGAAAAAGTTAGGTTAGGTTAGGTTAGGTAGTCGAAAAACAATTAATTCATGAAAACTTGGCTTATTAGGCAAATCGGGCCTTGCATAGTAGGCTGAGAAGTGCGTTCTGGCTACTAGGTACGACATATACACCACCTATACCACCCTGTGTGTCACTTTCACACACGACACCATGAAGACCTCTGCGATCATCGACCAACGACCTGCCGCTGGCTACCACTGACGACCTGCCGCTGGCTACCACTGATGACCTGCCGCTGGCTACCACTGATGACCTGCCGCTGGCTACCACTGATGACCTGCCGCTGGCTACCACTGATGACCTGCCGCTGGCTACCACTGATGACCTGCCGCTGGCTACCACTGATGACCTGCCGCTGGCTACCACTGATGACCTGCCGCTGGCTACCACTGATAACCTGCCGCTGGCTACCACTGATGACCTGCCGCTGGCTACCACTGATGACCTGCCGCTGGCTACCACTGATGACCTGCCGCTGGCTACCACTGATAACCTGCCGCTGGCTACCACTGATGACCTGCCGCTGGCTACCACTGATGACCTGCCGCTGGCTACCACTGATAACCTGCCGCTGGTTACCACTGACGACCTGCCGCTGGCTACCACTGATGACCTACCGCTGGCTACCACTGATGACCTGCCGCTGGCTACCACTGACGACCTGCCGCTGGCTACCACTGATGACCTGCCGCTGGCTACCACTGACGACCTGCCGCTGGTTACCACTGACGACCTGCCGCTGGCTACCATACAGTGGTGAAGATGGCCACAGTGACCAAGACAGTAGTGAAGATGGCCACAGTGACCAAGACAGTGGTGAAGATGGCCACAGTGACCAAGACAGTGGTGAAGATGGCCACAGTGACCAAGACAGTGGTGAAGATGGCCACAGTGACCAAGGCAGTGGTGAAGATGGCCACAGTGACCAAGACAGTGGTGAAGATGGCCACAGTGACCAAGACAGTAGTGAAGATGGCCACAGTGACCAAGACAGTAGTGAAGATGGCCACAGTGACCAAGACAGTAGTGAAGATGGCCACAGTGACCAAGACAGTAGTGAAGATGGCCACAGTGACCAAGACAGTGGTGAAGATGGCCACAGTGACCAAGACAGTGGTGAAGATGGCCACAGTGACCAAGACAGTGGTGAAGATGGCCACAGTGACCAAGACAGTGGTGAAGATGGCCACAGTGACCAAGACAGTGGTGAAGATGGCCACAGTGACCAAGACAGTGGTGAAGATGGCCACAGTGACCAAGACAGTGGTGAAGATGGCCACAGTGACCAAGACAGTGGTGAAGATGGCCACAGTGACCAAGACAGTAGTGAAGATGGCCACAGTGACCAAGACAGTAGTGAAGATGGCCACAGTGACCAAGACAGTAGTGAAGATGGCCACAGTGACCAAGACAGTAGTGAAGATGGCCACAGTGACCAAGACAGTAGTGAAGATGGCCACAGTGACCAAGACAGTGGTGAAGATGGCCACAGTGACCAAGACAGTGGTGAAGATGGCCACAGTGACCAAGACAGTGGCACAGAAAGGTTGTTTACGGTGATAGTGTATAGTGTAGGTGGTTAAAGTTATGAACCCATTGGGTATAGTAGTTGGATATCAATCAATTGACAATGGATGTCAATCAACTGTTTCTACTACTACTATTTTTTTTTCTCCACACCACACACACACCCCAGGAAGCAGCCCGTGACAGCTGACTAACTCCCAGGTACCTATTTACTGCTAGGTAACAGGGGCATAGGGTGAAAGAAACTGTGCACATCCTTTCTCGCTGGCGCCCGGAATCGAACCCGGGACCACAGGATCACGTGTCCAGCGTGCTGTCCGCTCGGCCAGCGGCTCCCAAGTACTTTAGAGTTTTGAGTTTTATGCAGATCGTTACACTGATGAAGCTGTGTGTTTACCTGGTTGCTGGGGTTCTGGGAGTTAATATCTGCTTGCTGGGGTTCTGGGAGTTAATACCTGCTTGCTGGGGTTCTGGGAGTTAATACCTGCTTGCTGGGGTTCTGGGAGTTAATATCTGCTTGCTGGGGTTCTGGGAGTTAATATCTGCTTGCTGGGGTTCTGGGAGTTAATACCTGCTTGCTGGGGTTCTGGGAGTTAATATCTGCTTGCTGGGGTTCTGGGAGTTAATATCTGCTTGCTGGGGTTCTGGGAGTTAATACCTGCTTGCTGGGGTTCTGGGAGTTAATACCTGCTTGCTGGGGTTCTGGGAGTTAATACCTGCTTGCTGGGGTTCTGGGAGTTAATACCTGCTTGCTGGGGTTCTGGGAGTTAATATCTGCTTGCTGGGGTTCTGGGAGTTAATATCTGCTTGCTGGGGTTCTGGGAGTTAATATCTGCTTGCTGGGGTTCTGGGAGTTACTACCTGGTTGCTGGGGTTCTGGGAGTTAATACCTGCTTGCTGGGGTTCTGGGAGTTAATACCTGCTTGCTGGGGTTCTGGGAGTTAATACCTGCTTGCTGGGGTTATGGGAGTTAATATCTGCTTGCTGGGGTTCTGGGAGTTAATATCTGTTTGCTGGGGTTCTGGGAGTTAATATCTGCTTGCTGGGGTTCTGGGAGTTAATATCTGCTTGCTGGGGTTCTGGGAGTTAATACCTGGTTGCTGGGGTTCTGGGAGTTAATATCTGCTTGCTGGGGTTCTGGGAGTTAATATCTGCTTGCTGGGGTTCTGGGAGTTACTACCTGCTTGCTGGGGTTCTGGGAGTTACTACCTGCTTGCTGGGGTTCTGGGAGTTAATACCTGCTTGCTGGGGTTCTGGGAGTTAATACCTGCTTGCTGGGGTTCTGGGAGTTAATATCTGCTTGCTGGGGTTCTGGGAGTTAATATCTGCTTGCTGGGGTTCTGGGAGTTAATACCTGGTTGCTGGGGTTCAGGGAGTTAATATCTGCTTGCTGGGGTTCTGGGAGTTAATATCTGCTTGCTGGGGTTCTGGGAGTTAATATCTGTTTGCTGGGGTTCTGGGAGTTAATATCTGCTTGCTGGGGTTCTGGGAGTTAATACCTGCTTGCTGGGGTTCTGGGAGTTAATACCTGCTTGCTGGGGTTCTGGGAGTTAATATCTGCTTGCTGGGGTTCTGGGAGTTAATATCTGCTTGCTGGGGTTCTGGGAGTTAATACCTGGTTGCTGGGGTTCTGGGAGTTAATATCTGCTTGCTGGGGTTCTGGGAGTTAATATCTGCTTGCTGGGGTTCTGGGAGTTAATACCTGCTTGCTGGGGTTCTGGGAGTTAATACCTGGTTGCTGGGGTTCTGGGAGTTAATATCTGCTTGCTGGGGTTCTGGGAGTTAATATCTGCTTGCTGGGGTTCTGGGAGTTAATATCTGCTTGCTGGGGTTCTGGGAGTTAATACCTGCTTGCTGGGGTTCTGGGAGTTAATATCTGCTTGCTGGGGTTCTGGGAGTTAATATCTGCTTGCTGGGGTTCTGGGAGTTACTACCTGCTTGCTGGGGTTCTGGGAGTTAATATCTGCTTGCTGGGGTTCTGGGAGTTAATATCTGCTTGCTGGGGTTCTGGGAGTTAATATCTGCTTGCTGGGGTTCTGGGAGTTAATATCTGCTTGCTGGGGTTCTGGGAGTTAATATCTGCTTGCTGGGGTTCTGGGAGTTACTACCTGCTTGCTGGGGTTCTGGGAGTTAATATCTGCTTGCTGGGGTTCTGGGAGTTAATATCTGCTTGCTGGGGTTCTGGGAGTTAATATCTGCTTGCTGGGGTTCTGGGAGTTAATATCTGCTTGCTGGGGTTCTGGGAGTTAATATCTGCTTGCTGGGGTTCTGGGAGTTAATATCTGCTTGCTGGGGTTCTGGGAGTTAATATCTGCTTGCTGGGGTTCTGGGAGTTAATATCTGCTTGCTGGGGTTCTGGGAGTTAATATCTGCTTGCTGGGGTTCTGGGAGTTAATATCTGCTTGCTGGGGTTCTGGGAGTTAATATCTGTTTGCTGGGGTTCTGGGAGTTAATATCTGCTTGCTGGGGTTCTGGGAGTTAATATCTGCTTGCTGGGGTTCTGGGAGTTACTACCTGCTTGCTGGGGTTCTGGGAGTTAATACCTGCTTGCTGGGGTTCTGGGAGTTACTACCTGCTTGCTGGGGTTCTGGGAGTTAATATCTGCTTGCTGGGGTTCTGGGAGTTACTACCTGCTTGCTGGGGTTCTGGGAGTTACTACCTGCTTGCTGGGGTTCTGGGAGTTAATATCTGCTTGCTGGGGTTCTGGGAGTTAATACCTGCTTGCTGGGGTTCTGGGAGTTAATACCTGCTTGCTGGGGTTCTGGGAGTTAATACCTGCTTGCTGGGGTTCTGGGAGTTAATACCTGGTTGATGGGGTTCTGGGAGTTGTTCTACTCCCCAAGCCCGGCCCGAGGCCAGGCTTGACTTGTGAGAGTTTGGTCCACCAGGCTGTTGCTTGGAGCGGCCCGCAGGCCCACATATACCTGGTTGATGGGGTTCTGGGAGTTGTTCTACTCCCCAAGCCCGGCCCGAGGCCAGGCTTGACTTGTGAGAGCTTGGTCCACCAGGCTGTTGCTTGGAGCGGCCCGCAGGCCCACATACCCACCACAGCCTGGTTGGTCCGCCACTCCTTGAAGAAAACAGTCCAGTTTCCTCTTGAAGATGTCCACGGTTGTTCCGGCAATATTTCTTATGCTCGCTGGGAGGACGTTGAACAACCGCGGAGTGAAGATGCCTACAATAATGGAGGAAGTTTGTTGTGAAGATGGAGATCAAACTTCAAGATTAAACTTCCTTCACAGTGATGAATGAAGTTTGTTGTCAATATGTTCCTTTCTTCACCCTAGCAACGCTGGGACTAGTGTGTGTGTAATGTTACCTTCTCATACATAGTTTGAGACCGAGTTCGTCATTATGAAAAGATTCACCACGTTATAGAACCAGCAGTGCTTTCTTACTGGATATCATTGTTCAGTAGTTAAATATAAGGTGTACAGATAATTGCAAACATCAGTGTCAAACATCCACTGCTGAGTATGATTACAGCGCTGTGTGCTCCTTGCACTCCTTCATTACTATTGCTCATGCTATGATTTTGTTACTGGTGGTACAACTCCAAATCAATCCGCAGTGCTGTTTCAGCGATCCACAGCGCTGTTTCCAGCGATCCACAGCGCTGTTTCAGCGATCCACAACGCTGTTTCAGCGATCCACAGCGCTGTTTCAGCGATCCATAGCGCTGTTTCAGCGATCCATAGCGCTGTTTCAGCGATCCACAGCGCTGTTTCCAGCGATCCACAGCGCTGTTTCAGCGATCCGCAGCGCGTTTCGGCGATCCGCAGCGCGTTTCAGAGATCCACAGAGCGTTTCAGCGATCCACAGCGCTGTTTCGGAGATTCTCAGCACTGTTTCGGAGATCTACAGCGCGTTTCAGCGATCCACAGCGCTGTTTCGGAGATCCACAGCGCTGTTTCGGAGATCCTCAGCGCTGTTTCGGAGATCCACAACGCTGTTTCGGAGATCCTCAGCGCTATTTCCAGGAAATATTTTACTGAATTGGTGTACTGCAGCTTCCCAAACTTAACTGGACTGGCATTTCTTTTTTGAAGCTGTATATGGAGTTTACCTCCACAAATTCATTGTTGCTCATTTAATTTCTTGGTCAGAGCTCTGACACTGAAAATGTTATTTGTAATGTCGATATAATTAGTTTATTAATGACCCCATGTGCCTCCTGTAGGAATGAGACAGGTTATAGTCATATATAATGGATTCAGTACTTGAACCCCAATCTTCTTTATGCCAAGCTATTTATATATGTGGCGAACTCGGTAAATATTATTTTAATTTGCTAATCATACACCCCGCACCCATCCAGCTTATTGTGACTGTTAATTAATTAATGTACTCTACTTTTTATGTAAACTTTCCCAATTATGTACTAGCTACCATATAGTTTTGGGTTTAATTTACCCGAATTTGCCTGAATTTATCTGAGGGTCATTAATACTATAGTCCTTCTGTCCTCGGCGAGGACAGGAAGCTGGCGGCTTGTCTAAGCTCCCTCTATTTGTCCTGATGATTTTCCAAGCTGGATTTTTAAAGTTCGGCGGAGTTTTTTGGCATTTACGGCTTCGGCGGGTAGGCAGTTCCATGGGTTTATAACCCTGTGTGCGAAAAAGCATCTCCTGTTTTCAACCCTTCATTGCAACCCATCCTCCTGTTTATATAGTAACGATGTAACGTTACCTTATAGTAACGATTGATTGATTGATGAAGATTAAGCCACCCAAAAGGTGGCACGGGCATGAATAGCCCGTAAGTGGTGGCCCTTTTGAGCCATTACCAGTATCAAGAGCTGGTAGATCTGTGGAGGTGCGACTGCACCCTACGTGACGGGAGATGTCTCCCGTGTCTGTATAGTAACGATGATGACCACTGTATATATACCGACGTACAACGACATTAGAAAGCAGAAATGTGAACTATTGAGTTGGACAAACCGGAAAACTACCTTTTACTTGTGTTGCTTTGACAGACTAAACTAACCTAGCCTAACCTTCCAAGGCCTAATATAGTACATATGTGTGCTATACTAGGCAAGGAATATTTATTTGTTTTTTAGCTTCATTTATTTAAAAGAATTCCTTACTAGTTAGTATACTACTGTCTAAAAGCTAAGTACGTACGAAATCATGACGACTGTCACAATAGATTGAAATTGAAATTGAAATAAGTTTATTGAGGTAAAATACACACAAAGGGATGAGGCAGCTCAAGCTATTCTCACCCCGCTCAGTACATCGTGTTAATACATACATAGACACACATCACAAGCAATAAACATATTACCAAACATTCTGAGAGATAAACATACACATTTCCTGTCACAATAGGTACTATCAAAAGAGGAGGATGGGTTGTCATTGTGGCTTGTTGAGCTTGAAGGTGTTTTGATTTGATACACTAACGTTTGCATGCACTACTTTGTCCTGTTCATGCTTGGATAAGATTTATGTTAACATGATTTTTAATTAAATACTCAGGGATATCTTGAACATGTATGATAGACGTATTCAAAAAAAAAATCAAATGTTTATTCAGGTTCAAGTTCAAGTTCAAGTATGTTTATTGAGACAAGAAAAAATACATCTCAAAGGGATAGAGTAGCTTAGGCTATTTATACCCCCCAAAGAAAAAGTACATACAAGGGGCGATACAAATGTTGATGAATTTATAGATAGAGCTAGTACATACAATGCCTAAAGCCACTATTAAGCAAAGCGTTTCGGGCAGGATTTATCTTTAAATTCTGTATTTTGTTCATATTCCATCAAAGTGTGACGCAGTATGCGGGCAGTTTTACTAACATAGTTTACATTTAGTTAGATCTACATCGGCATGTGACGCAGACGACGTGTCACAACCGAAAAATTGATGATATTCTGCAGATATATAAGAATTTTGCAGCAAAATTGTAACTTTGATGAATTGTCTGAATGTCTATTGCAAATGGTCTGTGTACCTAGTCATACAAATATTTGTGTGTATGTCTGGTAACATATTGCATGTGTAAAGGAAGAAATGTATATGTTTATCACTCGGAATGTTCGGTAATATGCTTATTGTTTGTGATCTGTGTGCGTGTATATATATATATATATATATATATATATATATATATATATATATATATATATATATATATATATATATATATATATATATATATATATATATATATATGAACACGTACTGAACGGGATGAGAATAGCTTGAGTTACCTCATCACTTCATGTATATTTATACCTCAATGAACGTATTTCAATTTCAATTCAATAACTATTTCCATCATTTGCTCTAAAATGATTACAAATCAAACATCATCATAGCTTAAACCTTCAATTATGAGATAGGCTACGTTTCTCCTGCGGGTGGATATTATGTTTGTATGATAAAGGTTAGGTTATCATGGCCTATAGTGTAGTGGTGGAGGGCGAGGCATATCCCTCCCCGCGTCACCCACCGCCTCTTCCCCGCAACGTTTACTGAACCACAGCTACTAAAAGTAGTTGTGTGTGAATGAACAATGCCCTTGGCGTACGCAGGAGCGCAGACGAGCGTCAGTGTGCACGCCACGGCCTCTTCGTCGCCCTCACACACTTAATCACATGATCCGTTCAGTACAAGCATTGATATTATGCCGGACAAGTTCTCTACGTTGGTGCCTACATGTTGACTCGTATGTGACAGCCAAACCACAAACGTTTGGAAATGTTGGCCAACATATTATTATTTCAGCGTTAAAAGATGTTCATAGAGGTTTGAGAAGTTTGGAGTAGGAAGGATGTTGAGTGAAGGTGTGATAAGAGGCGGGAATGGCACAAAACACGGGTCACGTGGTCACTACAGGTCAGCCTGACCACGTGGGAATTTGTTTATGTCGCCAGATGACGTCACACATTTCCCCCACGGAAAAAATTCTTCACTGCACTATCACCTTAATAAACCCTGAAAACAAACGAACAAAAAGCCAATATATTTAATCGAGCACACCGAAATTAGCACAAACGCGAGGCAAAGTGTACAAAATATGTGGTGTCAGCTGAAAGAACTAGTTTCTTAAACGCATTATATCGTCTAGACAATTTATTATGCGGTCGGCGGAGGAATACAGAGTTGAGTTTTGGATTGTGTGTCTACAGTGAACGAGTGATAGCTCTGTAAAATGGCTGATAGAGAAGGTGGAGAGGATAACCCGCAACCGGGTCAGCCAAGTACGTGTCATGTTGCATTATTCCATGCTATGTAGTCCCTACTATGCGGGATCTCTGCCGTAGCCGGCCCAAAACTCCTGGATCATGGGTTGCCAGGCTCCGATGACCAAGATGGCAGGCTATCTCACCTGGGGATGATATGCAATCTTATCAAATTTTCCTTTGTTCACACAGCCCGATTTTTACCTTAAGGTTCAAATATTAAACTTGGCGATATCTTCTACTGGCGGGCGTGTTTGGGTAGAGTTGTAAGGCCCGTGTGGCCAGCTTGTCGCTAGTGGAAGGTGGCGAGAGGTTTCCCCCGCGGGTTCTGTATTGACGTGGAGCAAGTGTTACCATGTACTCCTCAACAGTAGGCTCCACCGGCTGCCCTCCACAGGCTGCCCTCCACCAGCCTGACCTCCGCCAGCCTGCCTTCCTCGCCCTCAATGCCAGCAATATGCTACTATCCCTCATGCAGCCGCTCAGTCACTCTCACACTCGACCTCACACTATCCTCACACGGGGGGTTTTCGCCTCTGGATGGAAGGTTATTACTATAATTTATTTTCCAAACCTGTCCTTACGGTCAAGTTATAGCTGAGTCAGAGCGAGTTTATGCCACATTCTTAAGGGTTCTATACAACTACAGAACAGCTAAGCTGTACAAGTAGTTTTCATTAAAGAAAGTAGTTTGGAAACTTATCATGAAAATGCATTTTGTTGTCATCCTTGGCCAGTAATAATGCAACAAATACACCTCTAATTCTTAAATATTGTAGTTCCAGACCTAGAGGTAATTGAATCAAAATAAAGTATATATATTAATTGCAAGAGTAATTATAAATATATATATTCCAGTGAAGCCATAATTCCATTAAGAACAAAATGGCTTCAAACACCTGTGGATGTTCAACATACATCATTGTTCACTGGCCCATGTGAACAAATCCTGGTTATTCCCAATCATTTTCACCTCTGTATCTGTCCATACCATGTTGATGTAAAACCAACCATACTGTCTAGTGCCCTGTGGTAATTATTGTGCATCCTATTTCCAGATAATACTCTACATATCTGATGCTTCTACATTGTTCTACTCATCCACAACTATTATGAAGCCAATTCTTAGGCCTACTAGTCATTTCTACCCCCCCCCTTTTAATTACTCTCATTGCCTAAATTAACCTATGCCCAGTCAAAACTATACCCGGTCTCACAGATGCCCAAACAGCTATGTTATTATTGACTTTAAAATATTATTATTATTAGATTCCCATGATAAGCTAAGCTATACTGTATTTAGTCTAACTTAAACTTTATCTAGAACAACCTAACAGAAAAGTGGGGCAAATTTTGAAGGAGAATGCCATCCTACACTATATTATACATAATAAATATTAATGTTCACATCTGTCTCAACAGCTGTGTGGGATGGTGTGTAAATTATATATGCATTGTTGTTTCTAAATGGGTAATAAGCTGTTGGTTCATTACTGATTACTAGCACCTGTATATACAAGTAAAAAAAGGTCCAAGCATGTAAACAAATATTTTTTAATTTGAATATCTGAGAATGCCTAATGTTGCTTCAGTTGTAATTTGAGAATTGGCTGCATTATGGAGTGAACCCCAACCTAACCTACTGATTGTGAATAGGATATGTATACAGGCCCCATACAGTGCTGTACTATTTGGATAACAGCCCATGTTCTGCAGAATTTGGATTAAGCTTTTGCATTCACTAAGAAAATGTAACTGACATTGCACAAGTAGCACACTGACAATTGTTTTATCCTGTATCTAAATAACACTATTGATGGGCCCCTCGAGCATCTGAATACTGCCTCGGAAAAATATGTGATGTTGCAGTATTGTTGCATCTTGTACTCACAGTATATAAACCACGTTATAATTATTTTGTTAGGTCAGGCTTAGTTTTTTTGCTTTAAGGGTAGTGATGGTGTAGCCGAGAATAATTTTTGTCAATTCTTAGACCCCAGTCCATAGGTTTGTATGCAAATAGTATAGGGCATATTGGGTTGTTATCCACACTCTTCAGGTTAGATGTTATTATATGTAGTAGATGAATGTCAAATTTCTCATGAGATAGCATTGTATTTTCTTTGATATGGTCCACTTCAATTATGCATATACATGTAACAGCAACATCCAAAATATGAAAAAAAGTTCACACATGATCAATTATTTTGGTACAGTATTTCCAAATGGAGCAATACTTGTACTGTATTACCATGAGATGCCCTGTTGCTGGTGTGCTCATTCCTGCTAGCCATGTTTTCTTGAACTTTTTGAACACATTAGATAAGGTTTGTTAGTTTAGGTAAAGAGCATTTTAGAAAAGCTACTAATCTTGCCCAAATTAATTCTCAAGAAAATCCATGAAAGTGTAGCTAACTTCATAGAACAAATTAGGAATGGGGCAACTTGTGTTAGTTATTTAATGTTATTTATCTAAAACAAATCAGATGTTTGCATTTTACCTGTTTATAGCACCTGCTCTTAAGAATTTACACTTCTGAAAAGATAGCGTTATATCTTTTTTTTTTTTTTTTTTTTTTTTTTTTGAGATATATACAAGAGTTGTTGCATTCTTGTACAGCCACTAGTACGCGTAGCGTTTCGGGCAATATCTGGCTTCTCAAAGTTTTAGTCCTCGAGGGTATCTACTTTAGGTGCATCTCGGATGGAGGATCTTTCCTGCTTTTGGCCAATTTAGAATAAATTAAATGTTTGGGTTCCTGGAAGTGAATCTGTGTATCTTGGCATGGAATAGGCACCGTTTGGTTTATGTAGCTCTGTTTCCAGATTAGGCTTGACAGTGGATACTTGTCTCTTGGATTGGAAACAGTAGCAGTGTGTCACTCTTTCATTTTGCTCCAGTTCTTCTCCTGACATTGTTCAAGTTAGTGGGAATACTTTTGGGGCCATGTCAGTCTTGTTTTACAATTTTTGACTGGCAATTTTCATGCATGAAGTTTCTAAGTATGTATACCATCAAGTATGGGAGACAGGTGGTGAACCTTCCAGATTTTGACTTTCAGGTTTCACCGAGGCCAATGTTTGAGGTGGTGTGGAAGGCTTTCTGCCATATTTTTGCTTTTGTCAGGGCTGTTGCCTGAATTTACCGATGGTCACTATATCTCTGACCTTGACAAGGCCTTGACAAGATCAGGAAGCCAGCATCTTGAAAAAAGTCCCCCCATTTGTCCTGATGTTCTTTGGTGGGTAGATGGCTCCATTGGTTTATAACCCTATGGGTGATGAAGCATCTCCCGTTTACTGTCCTATATTGCGACTTGAGCTTGAATCCTTTGCTCCTGGTTTGAGTCACATCTGATCTTTTGAAGAAATGGTCTGTATCAGTATCCTCCAAGTTGTTCAATATTTTAGAAGCTTGTGAGATCAGCTCTGTCATGTCTAGTTTGCAGTGTTAGTCCTGCGGCCCTCAACCATTCCTTGTATGGAAGTCTACTTAGTTCTGGAATGATTTTTGTCACCAGCTGCTGGACTTTCTCCTAAGAAAATGTGTGTTTCTGAAGATGAGGTCTCTATGCTTGGATACAATAATCCAAGTTGGAGGACACAAGAGATTTATACCATTGAATAAGTACCTTTTTTTCCCCCTGAAATAAAAGTTGTCTGATTATTCATATGAAACTTTCAGTGAATGATGGATTCTGATATATTGGTCTTTTTCTTCATCAGTCGACTGCAAGGTAATATTGTTGATTTGATAGTTGTGATGTCCATTGTTATGCCCCCACATGGAAGGTCTTGCATTTTTCAATATTAAAAAGCATCAACCAATCTTCTGACCATTTATAGTTCATGTAAAGTTCATGTTCATGAGTTCATGTTCTTCTGACCATTTATATATTCAGGACTCTTTGTAAGGCCTGAATATAAGTTTCATTATTTACTGTACCATAAATCTTGGTGTCGTCTGCAAATTTGATGATGTGGTTTATAATATTCTCACCTTTCACTGATGTATATAACAAAGGGTGGGCCCCAAAATGGAATCTTGCAGCACCTTGCTCACCACATTTTTCCAGTCAGATTCATTTGCATTTAGGATGACCCTTTCTTTATCTTTGCCTAAATCATTGGTTTATCCATTCTAGTATTCTTCTATTTATCACGTGTACTTGTACTTGCCAATTTTTCATATGGTACCTTATCAAAAGCTTTAGCAAACTCCATGTAGTTGGTATTATGTCTACTGGAAGTCTTTTGTCTGAGAAGCTAGTTACCATTTCCAAAAGTATGCACAAGTTTGTAAGGGAGGATTTATTTTTAACAAAACTGTTTCATTGATTTAATTAGATTGTTCACGATGAGATGGTGGATAATTCCCCCTTCCTTAGGATTCTCTCCATGAGCTTGCAGATGCATGAGGTCAAACTTATCGGACTGTAGTTTTCTGCAGAGCTCTTTCTGCCCTTTTTTTTTATCTTTATATCACATGTTATGGTGACATTCCTTATTTCATTTTCTTCACCTGCTAAAAGCATGGGTGTAGGTACTGGGATGTTGTCTAAACTCTTTAGTGTGAACACTGATGTAAACTATTCATTCAGAGTGTTGGCTGTCTTATCATCATTTATAACTTGGTTAGTCTCATCTTTTAAGGGTTCTATAAAGTCTTTTGTTTCGGTTTTGCGATGGCCTTCCTCTCTTAGTTATTTAGTCCAGCTTTGGCAGTGCTCCTCGTTTTTTTGGTTGCACCTTGCTTCAGTGATGCTTATTAAGATTGCCAAGGTGTTCTTCCACTTATTGCAGGTGCATGTATATTTTTAACTAGATTAGTCCCTTAATATTGTGTTGGAATTACTACTCATCTCTGAGGCTCTAGGTGTCTCCTTCCCTAGAGTACTGTATGCTCAAAGGTAGCAGTGTTTGGGAGATGCATGTTCCTCATTGGAATCATGCTTAATGTCCTCTGGCCCTGGAGATGATGAAGAAAATAAGTCGCCATAATGTGGCTAAAAACAAATAACCCATCCCAGACATAGCAGTCAAATTGGATGTTGGGAGCCCAGTATCTTCAGACAGTTGCTTAACCTCATTGTAAGTGTGTGTGGTACTGGGCTGTGTGATGGGTCTCTAAAGCCAGCTTACCTGGCCTGTCCAGGTTATATCTTTCAGGATGCATCTGCTACTGGTGTCTTCAGGTTGCTTTGAGGTGGTTCTATGCATCAATGTCCTTGTGGCCAGGCCTCCTGGATGACAGTCTGGTCAACCAGGTTGTTAGACTCCTTTGTATGCCACCAAGCATAGGAACCCGAAATCAGGTGATCGGGTACCCTTTGATGTTTATCAAACTTGTGTGTAATTACACCATGGTCACACATGTTGAAAGCTTTCATAACATCTGTGTGCTGTATATTATATCAACATTTTGTTGGTTTTCCATTGATGGCATCTGAGACCATATCATAGGAGTCTAACAATTATGAGAAGCAGGAGTTTCCTGCAGTAAACCTGTCGTAGAATTATATAAACATTGTGACTCCATGTGTTTTGTGATTTTATTACTTAACCCTTTTAAACAAAATTATTGTTTGATGTTAATGCTATTGGTCTATAATATTTTCCTTCTGGTTTGCTGCCCTGTTTTTGGAGTTGCAAAATCTCTCTGCTGTTTCAAGTGTTAAGTATGAAAACTGTCTAGTCCACTCCTTTTTATTGTTTTTGTTTTTACGGTGTCTGTGGGACCATCTGAAGAGGGAGCTATAGCGAGGAAGCCAAGGGAAGCTTCCCAGAAATACAGCATAGTGTAGTGAAATGCCCTATGTGTGTGTGTTCACCTAGTTGTGTTTGCGGGGGGGTTGAGCTTTGCTCTTTCGGCCCACCTCTCAACTGTCAATCAACTGTTTACTAACTACTTTTTTTTTGCACACCACACACACACCCCAGGAAGCAGCCCATGACAGCTGACTAACTCCCAGGTACCTATTTACTACTAGGTAACAGGGGCATTCAGGGTGAAAGAAACTTTGCCCATTTGTTTCTGCCTGGTGCGGGAATCGAACCCGCGCCACAGAATTACGAGTCCCCGGGCCTCGAGACCTGTTACGAGGCCCCGGACCTGTTAAGCGGTTGTTAAGAGCTTTGTTAGAGAGTTCAATGATTGTCAAAAGATTTCTTGGACAAGCATTTTTGTATTTTTGGCATTTTTGTTGATCTATTTGTAAAATTCTTTATAACATTTCTAAATAGGAAAAAAGCATGCTTAGTTCATATTTATCAATAATCATTTGAAAATTACATTGTAACTAAATCTGTGGACTAACTAAAGCTGTAGTTTAGCCATAAAGTGGTACCTCTGTTTTCAAATTTAATCCATTCCCCAAGACCGTTCAAAAACCAAAAATTGGAAAACCGAAACAAATTTTCCCATAAGAAATAATGTAAATTGAATTGATCTGTTCCACATGTAATAACCCTCAATGTCCCTTTTGTTATCACCCTTAACCTTTCAATTGTAACCCTTCTCTGTACTCTGTGAACGGCTCTCTCTTCGCTCAAAAATATTAACTTGAAAATACATTTTATACATACTACTAATATTTTGTACTACAGTATGTACAAGTATATCTTACCTTTATTGAGCACTCTTGTTGGCATATGGAAGACAGTGAGAAAGGGGGGAGGAGGAGAGATGTTTGTGTTTGGAAGGGGAATCCCCTTCCATTATAAAAACAGTGATGACAATTCTGGGGTACTCTCTCTTATGTTTTGCAGGCATACCACTAGAACCTGCTTGTGGCTCACTGCTTGCTTGTCTTACTAAGAATCTGTCTATAGACATTTGTTTTTCCCGTCATTTTAACACTTGTCTGTAGTGACACATCACATTGTCTCACTATGAATGATTTCTTGTTTTTCCTCTATTGTCATCCTCACAACTATTTTCTTTGTGTTGAACTTTACCACTGACTTTCTTGGAACCCATGGCATGATATATGCTGTAATAATTTTTATGTTCAGAAACAAAAAAAAAAGCACAAAAACAATGAAATTCTTCACAAAGAATTCAAGCGCGGTTGTCACTAGGTGGGAGTCACTTGTAAACTGAAGCGCACCACGTGCTCGGTTGGCCCATATGTGTATCAACAAACTCGAGCACCAATGCTAACCTAAAGTCAAATTTTTTAAAGAAATTGAGCTTGAGAACTGAAAAATTTGAAAACGGGCATTGGAAAACCGAGGTTCCACTTAGGAGAAGAAAAACAGTAAGGGATTATGTGATCAGGTTGAGAAGACAACAAATTCTCAGAAAATGACAAGGGGCATTGATTTCAACAATGATATCAGGAGGTCTTCACATAAGACCAAGTGTGGAGACCAAGGTTGCAAGATGAAAGGTGGGCAGAAGAATCACTAAATGACATGTACTCACTGTAAAAGAGGTAAAAAAAAAAATACACCTGTAGAAACGAATGAGGTGAAATCAACTGGATCAAACTTAATATAACCATGACTGCTGGAGGCTACAGAGGTATTTTGTAATCCATTAAATATAATTTTAAATAAACACCCAAGACAGATCTTGCAGAATTCTGGAAAGGACAAACTTAGTCTTAATATTCAGAACAGATACTGAGGGTAATTGGCAAGATGGGCAAAAACAGTCTGTGAAAAATAAAATGAGATTAAAAGGCGCACTTGTCTTATAAATTGATAGTTACAAATACTTCATAGTTTTTGTCAGATGCTGGAATTGAATGTACTGGTGTAAAAAAAAGTATCAAAGGATACGTTAAAAATTTTCAGATGTTGATACTGTAAAAAATAGGTAATGTAATAAGGTAAAAAATAATTAAATGTAGATAATTGCGCCCTGTACAGATTGTCAATAAGTGTGGTGGGCACTAAAGGCACTAAAAGGAAAATTGACAAAGGACTTGAAAATAACGATAGTTAAACAAAATAATGTGGTAGGTATTAGGCTAGTAGGTGTCTATCTCTACCTGCACTTACCATTCCCATTTAAATGAGCCTGTCCTCATTACACCAGCCTAAATATACTATCTTCCCAGTATCATATCGAACTCATTATATTTCATGTACATTTTGTACTCGTATTCCTTGTAATCATTGTACTGTAAGTACTTGATGCACAACTTCACGTCCTCTCCCCACTTTATGGGAGAGTAATTTTGTACATTTCTATCATTACAGTCTATAATTCCTGCATTGTTAGAGATGTATGTTATATAAATATAGCCAATTATGAACGTTACATTGCACGATGATGCACAGGTGTACATGAAAGATATACTTATGGAAATGTACTCAATATTACCACTTTGTGCGGTGCTATTGTACTGCTACTTTTGCCAGAGAAAAGTTAGTTTTATTATGACTAATTGGTGCATGTTTTGTTTTTCAGGTAAGTGTATTGCTGTTTGCTGCACAGGAGGAGGTTTCAAAGTGGCTGTCGAAAACAGCTCTAAAAGAAACTGGGAAATTATTTTCAAATTAGAACTTGACAATTAATTGCATTGAACTGGCACATTTCTTGCAGTAATGAAAAAGTAGAAAGAAGTTAAGTTTAGATGCATATACATAAGTGTTCTATTGTGTATTTATTTTTAAACTAATTATAAGCTTGTAAAGGGGAAAATGATAACACATTTTCTTAAAATAATGTTCATTTATTAGGTTCGTTTCCATTTCCTATCCATTCTGACATACATATATGGATTAGAAAATGTATACATATGAGGATGCTTGTGCCTTTGTTAGCTTTTGTGCATTGTTAAATTATTAAAAAAATGATAATGGGCCACAAAAAGATAGAGCAAGATTCCTGTACTCAGAAAGAGCATTGCTACATTTTTTACATAAGGTAAGCAAAACTTGCTTGTATTATTAAAGATTTTTGTCTTCTATGTAAATTGTTTGTAATTACAGTACAGTATATGTATGACACTGCTTCTTAAACAAACTACTTTGTGTGTTTGCTTACTAGTCCATTCATTGAATAAACAGAATAATTTGTTAGTTATTGTATTACTGAAGGGAGTTTATTTTTATATTAAACATGGTAATAACTGCAGTATTGAATGTTATATATATCAGTTTTGGATATATTCACGTACTGAATTGAAACTAAAACTTGTCAGAATGCCATCAGGTCCCTAATGTTATTGGGCAAGATTTTTGTAACTTTTAACACAGTGCTTGGAGGGACTTGATGATATATTGAAAATGAATAATGAAAACACAGTAACATGTTATATCTATCAGAAAATCTTTGGAGCAAAATAGAGATTAAAGTAGCATCCTGGTTAACCCCCAGATGTACGCCTTAATGCACAGATCACGATATGCTGAAGATTATACAATCTGGGATTTACCTGAATCCATTAAGAGTCTGAAGGCACTGAGCTGGCAGCCAATCCAAGTTTTACATATAACCTGCATACTCTGGTGTAGGTAATGGAGTCCTCCACCAAATGCACCCTTCAAATCCACATGAAATCATAATAATGGATAAATGTATTAATAAAACCCTAGAACAGGATGGGTATTGAAGCAGTGTCCGGGTTAACCCCAGGTGTGCTCTTTAAACCATGGAACACAATATGTTAAAGATTATGCAGTCTGGGGGGAGTTACCCAGGATGCTGATTTGATCATCGCCATGCTCCGAAGATTTTCTTTGATATGTCATATTATTGTGATCTCGTTGTGTATTGGAAGGGAGTGTATCGTGGAGGACTCCGTTGCCTACGGTACTGTACACCAGAGTGTATTCGGGTTATATATAAAACTTGGATACCAGCTCCGTACCTCTAGACTCTTAGTAGATTTGGCCAGATTTGGGTTGTATAATTTTAGCACATGATCCATGGGTTAAGGCATGCATCTTTACAAATAACAAAATACCAATAGAACATCATACCATATAGGCTTGCAGTTCTTGTTGACCAAACCACACTAGAAATTAAAGAGACAACGACATTTCGGTCCGTCATAGACCATTATCAAGTCGATTGTGGAGTTCTTGTCTACTAGGATCATCCAGGACAAAGTCCATTTCAGGCCAGTTTTACACTGAGTCATATATGGTAAATGAGGAACTTTCTCTAACATGAGTTTTTATCAGTCTGAAATTGCTAGATCTCCCTAATCATATTTTATGCTTTTGATTTTTAATTTATTATATATCTTTGTTTAGTATGTTTTGTTGATCAAAATCTGTTACTGGTATTTGTTGTATCACTCCTCATGCCTTGTAGTTGGGTCCAGCCCAACTACTTGGGCTGGACGGTAGAGCAACGGTCTCGCTTCATGCAGGTCGGCATTCCATCCTCGACCGTCCGAATGGTTGGGCACCATTCCTTCCTCCTGTCCCATCCCAAATTCTTATCCTGACCCCATTCAAGTGCTATATAGTCGTAATGGCTTGGCACTTTCCCCCTGAAAATTCCCTCCCTCTTCATGCCTGGCTGACTGGGCACCTAGTGGTTCTTTGTTCCGTGTTTACTGCAGCACAAAACAGGCCCATACATCATGTCACACCTTACCCCTAGTCTCCTTAGTCAACACTTGTGAAATACCACAACTACAAGCACAACCACATCCACCACACCTACAGACACATCTAAATTTATCATCCACCATAAAGATACAACCACATCCACTACAGAAACTAATCATCCCTCTAAACACCGTAACTGCAATGTACCATCAGCATGGAAACATGTACCACCCATCAACACAGGCCATAAGTACCACCCACTAGCACAGGCCACGAGTACCACCCACCCACACAGGCCACGAGTACCACCCACCCACACAGGCCACGAGTACCACCCACCCACACAGGCCACAAGTACCACCAGTACAATCACAACCGCCACTAATTTTACCACAAAGTGTTAAACCACATCCACCACAATTACAATCCACTATTTACAACCATATCCACAACCAACTAAACAGTTAAAGACATTCACCATTACTTTCACTACCCACTACACTAGCCTGTGATCAATACACAGGCTTTTGCTGCTTGAACAGTCTATTTGCCACATCAGCCTGTAATCATTGCAGTCCCGGTAATAATCTCTACACCTTGTTTCAGTTGCCCTCGTGCAATTGAAACACATCTAGGCTAGCTTGAACTGGATTAAATTTGGAGGGATCACCTAGGAGGAGGTCGGCCGAGCGGACAGCACGCTAGACTTGTGATCCTGTGAACCCAGATTCGATCCCGACCGCCGGCGAGAAACAATGGGCAGAGTTTCTTTCGCCCTATTCCCTTGTTACCTAGCAGTAAAATAAGTACCTGGGTGTTAGTCAGCTGTCACGGGCTGCTTCTTGGGGGTGGAGGCCTGGTCGAAGACCGGGCCGCAGGGACACTAAAAAGCCCCGAAATCATCTCAAGATAATCTCAAGATAATCATAGCAGATAGTTAGAGTATGTGAATCACCAAGGTGCTCATATGCTTGTGATTATCAGTGCAGCATTTCAGAAATGAGAATTGTATAGCCACTTGGATACCGATGTGTGGTGTGCATGTTGGAGTACTATTGTATTACGTACTATTGTGTATTGTTGGAGTATTACGGTTGTTCTTTAGTGTGTAACAGCCATCAGCTGTACCAGTTTCTCGCCACATTGTATACTCTGTGAAACAGTAGATCGTTGAGAAAGTTAGTGTACTGTAAATGGCTGAATGCCTTAAACACTCATGGGCAGGAATTTATTGATATATGCCTTGTTTGTTTAGGAAGGATGTAATTCCTTAAATGATCATTAATTCTTTTAAGATTATATGAGTGCCAATGGAAACCTGAACTATATTTTAAGTACAGTATAGTATTTAAGAATCTCTAAATTTTTGTTTTGCTAACATGAAGTGTAAAGTTTTTTGGAATTAGTGCGCTGTACTGATATACCATTGTTTGGGTTTGGAAGCCTGTTTGAGGCTCCCTAATTATTATGTAGTCTCCCTAGCCAAGAGTGAGGCTACCCACACAGTTACCCATTCCGTGCTGGCTAGACCCATTGCTGCTTGACTGACCTAATGAGGTGCACATCATCTGCTCCATTCCATTTTATTCACTGCTGGATGTGGGCTGTCTCAAGAGTACAAATGTATGAAACATGCTTTGTTAAATAGGTAGGCTGTGATGACCAAACCACTCTCCAGAAGATGAGACGACGTCGTTTAGGTATGTTCTAGACCATTATCAAGTCGATAATGGTCCAGGACAGACCAAAACGTCGTCGTCTCTTCACCTTCAGGTGGTGTGGTTTCATCATCATATGATGAAGAAACCATGATGATGACATGCATAGCATGATGCCATGTTATTGTGACTCGTCGTCGGCATAGGTAGGCTATGGCTTGACCAATTGAGAATGAGGACCCATATGGCTGAAATTTTTGTTGATTTTATTAAATGCTGTATCCATTTGGGATTTGGGATGTAGTGGGAGGATTTTAGATAAACCAAATGTGAAGTTTCTCCTTGACATCTGATGCAGGAAAACATTAGTTTTCCTATACTCAGATACCAACTTTACAAGTTTGTGCATTATATCCATGTAATTTGAACATATATACAGCGTGACAAAAAAAGATTAACTATTTTACAAAGTATAACAGCACAAGCAAGTTCAAGAGCAATTTAGTGTGATAAGATGGAGTGACTTGGGCATGTGTGTAAAGGATTGGAATTGGTGCCATATGACTTTTGAGTCTAATTTAGCATCATACAAAGAGGCAAAGAACATCTTTAACCACCTGTAAGAATAAGGCAAAGAATCAATAACAAAGGTTTAGTGTGACTATGGTTTGTGTGAGATGTCTTAAGCTTTGCATCAACATTTACAGCACAAAAGTGAATGGTAAGGCAGTGAGTGCTGACTACCAAGCATTGATCGAATTTCTTGTCCCAAACAAGGCAAACTTTGATCTAAGAAGAGCATCTTTCTGAACTCTTTAGTGTGAATGAAACACTTCTTTATTAGAAGCAAATGCTGTAATAACTTTTATCTCCCCAGAAGAGAAATATGTATCAGGATTTAAAGCCAAAGACATGTTGTGACTTTAGGCAATTTGAAGTGAATTAAATGGTGATAATCAATGGCATTTAGCTTATCAACTGGGTCTGACTGAAACTAAAATAGACTATAAACAGGAGCTACACCATTCTTAGAGAGCAAGTCTTACCATCAGAGAGCTGCTAAGGCTGGAACTGCAACATTCTGTTGTGAATAATAACAACTATTGGTAACATTGCAATCAAAAGAAACCTCACCACAGGAATCTTGAAGTGGACATCAATAAATTCATAGATGGCCTTGATCTCTTTATGTAAAAATACATTGAATTATTTCTTGTCTGTGCTATGCTGTTATGTAGAAATGCTCTAGAAGTAGCTTCAGCAAGACAATCTGATACCATCAAGAAGAATGTGCCATAGCCTGGCCTATCTTCCCAGCAGAAACTTCCATCGTGTCCTGGGCCAATGTTGCCACGTTCACGTTTGGGTTGTACTATGCACTTTAACTGACAGGCAGCCTTGATTTATGTGTGGGGGGTAGGGGTTATGAACCTGTAAAAAATGTACAAATCAAGGTTTAAAAGTACAGTACTGTATATAAGAATAGAAAGGTTGGGTCTCTGAGGCTGCAAAAAATGAAAAACAAATTCACTTGCAATTATAACTGCAGTATATAATGAAGTCAAGATTTCTTAGAAATCTTGACTTCAGATACTAGAATATTATCCAAAACTTTTATAAAACAGAAGAATGTGGCATACTGTATATGGGAACCTGACACACTACCTGGAACTATGTTCACATGTGCATTATTGTGGATTAATATACAGTATCTACTTTGGTCATTGCTCAACCCGTGTCATTGAAATTCATGTATGCATTTTGAATCTGTATTCTTCAAAACCATATGTGCCAGTATTATTGCTCTAACCCAGTTAATCATTAATATGTTGGTTGTCGGTACAGCACCACAGTGCCGGGTAAATTGTGATGATGGGAATGCATCTCTAGGGAGTATGCTATAATAATTCTGGACAGTGCTGGTTTGGCAATCACTATTTCCAGGAATGCATCCCCCTGTACCACTTAACGAGGTACGGCCAATGACTGAAATCAATTAACTGATATATTTAGGGCTAAACTGGCCTGATGATATTTCCCTCCTTTGACTATAATTGAAATGTGTAACTTGGCAATGACCTCTGGAGCACATGTCACCTGTGTTGTATACTTCTTTGCTACTGAATCTACTTCTCATTCTTCCTCTCACTTCAGTTATATGGCAGTTGCTTGTCTTGGGACTTAGGTACAGAACATATAATAAAAAAACTGCATGATGCCTATTTGTCATGCTAGGCAGATCTTATTTATACTCAACCAAACTCATTCACACCTATATTGCCTGAACAAGTGCATAGAATGAAACAAAAACAAAACAAAAATGCCAGAAAAAGTATAGCATTAAAACAAACGGTATCGGATTGGATCCTTTTAGAATACATAAGAAAATGTTCGTTTTTACACAAATTAGTGCATGGTTCTTAGAGCAATGCACCTAGAAAGATGCATCATGGGTAATAAATTTTTTTTTTAGACTGGTACTGATAGCAGCCCAGTTTCCAGATGCAAAAAATAGAGTTTTACAGTATATCCAAATAATAATGCCTTGGCCCATGCCAAACACTCTGTGCAACTTTTCATGCTACAGTATTGATATTAGACATTAATGGTTAGTGGTTGCAAGGAATGAATCACCAAACATGGGTTGGGTTTTCAGTTTTTAGTTTGTAAATGTATGACAAAAGGGAAAACAAAAACTATCTTGAAGTTATCATGATGATTTCGGGGCTTAGCATCCCCGCGGCCCAGTCGTCGACCAGACCTTCTTTTGGTTATGCATCCTCAGGAAGCAGCTTGTAGCAGCTGTCCAACTCTCGGGTACGTATTTACTGCTAGATAACAGAGGCATCAGGGTGAAAGAAACTGCCCATTTGTTTCCGTCTTCACCGGGGACTGAACCAGGAACCTCAGGACTACGAATCCGAAGCGCTGTCCACTCAGCTGTCAGGCCCCTGTACTAAGGCGTACTGATGCCCTGCCATCATGAGATTAAAACCTTATGCGATTCTATAGAAATTTGTATTTAGGTACTTTTTTCTGCAAATGTTTGTATTTTAGTTTGGAAAAATATTGGATTTACATTACGAGCATGGTACAGTATATAGATTTATAATACAGGCATACCTCAGAATAAGAGTTTAATCCGTTCCTGGAGACGCCTCGCCTTCCGAAAACTCGCATTCCGAAGTTAATTTCCCCATAAGAAATAAAGGGAAATGAATTAATCCGTTCCTGACTACCCCAAAAACCCCACATCAAACTAAATTTTTATACCTAATTTACCTAATTCATCTAAATAAACCTACAAAACTGTGTTCCAGTTATTACTTACCTTGCTGTCGAGTGCTGTAGGCGTATGGAAGATGGTGAGGAGGGGGGAGGAGGAGAGGAGTTACTGTTTGGAAGGGGAGTCCCCTTCCATAATCACATCACATAACCCCATGCCTTGTAACACTATGGATACCACTTCTCTTTCTAAATTTTTCAAACCAGCCCCTGCTTGCCTTAAACTCTTTCTTATCTGCATCACTCGTTGCAGGGGTATTCTTTAGAAGGTCTTCGTGCAACACCCTGGCTTTCTCACAAATAATGGCCTCCGAAACACTATCACCCCTCAACTCCTTGTCGTGTATCCAAATTAATAACAACTTTTCCACTTCTTCAAGTATTTGTGGTCTTTGTGCCGTTAATGTTCTTACTCCTTTTGCCACTTTAGCACTCATAATCTTATTTTTCTTCTTAAGTATAGTGCATATTGTTGATGTGGCTTTGTTGTACTGCCTACAAAGTTCAACAACACGTGTACCATTCTCATGCTTCCGAATGATCTCTTGTTTCTCCTCTATTGTCATCCTCACAGGAGCTTTCTGGCCTTTATCCTTACCACTGGCTTTCTTGGGACCCATGGTGAGATATATAATAACAAATTGTATAGACAAATCACCAAAAATCCAACAAAACACTGAAAATCCGCGAGAAGAATTGATGTGGGGGTAGTCACTGAGCGCCAGACAATAATAAACTGAGGGGCGGCGGGGCGGAGGGGCGACGAACGCGCTAGGTCGGCTGTACGCGTATCAACAAACTCGCGTCCAAACTCGCCTCCCGAAGTAACCCTCGCCTTCTGAGACAAATTTTTGGAGTAAATACACCTCGCCTTCCGAAAACCTCGCATACAGGGACAATCGCATTCCGAGGTACCACTGTACTGTATAATAAATTGATTTTTGAATAGAAAACTGGTGTAAATTTGGCTTAGTCTTGTGGATGAAACCTGAAGAGTGGAAACATTCCATTATCCATATAGGTATACAGTACTGTACATGCTTAATTATATACCATACAATAAAATACAGTTTGTAATCTTGTTTCAAATAAAGTTAATATTGCAGCACTAGTTCAGTTCAGCTAATTCTTTTTTACTCAAAAGTAATTCTTACTTTACAAAACACAGTTTAATTATCTGAAATTAAAAATTAATTTTGTTGTTAAATGACAAAGAATCATTTTAAGAACTGGAAAGCATGATGAATTTGTCATGATTCTAATACTGATTATGATTACTGAAAGTGGGTGATTCTTCTGATTCTCGATACCGATTCCGATTAAACGTCCCATCACTAGAAGCAGGTATGTTATTATTGGAGTGCTGCTTAATAAATAGTTAATAGATTAGAAACGAAATGCGATATAGATTATTATATGCATACTAGGTGAAATTTCTTTAAAAATGGGTGTTCTTTCTTCCTGTCTGGAGCTAAGCGCCAGCATTCATTTTATACTTAAATTACATTCCACTATTTGGTTGCTAAAACTGAAAATTTCAAATTCATCATATTTAGCGTACTGTACAGTACAGCTCTCACATCTAGGATAGCTCATCTAATACTGTTATTGATCTCCTTCCACAAAATTTTCCTGCTTTACCCCGGTAAGCCAGGGTAAAGTTAAGGGAGCCGGTCGGCCGAGCGGACAGCACGCTGGGCTTGTTATCCTGTGGTCCTGGGTTTAATCCCAGGCGCCGGCGAGAAACAATGGGCAGAGTTTCTTTCACCCTATGCCCCTGTTACCTAGCAGTAAAATAGGTACCTGGGTGTTAGTCAGCTGTCACGGGCTGCTTCCTGGGGGTGGAGGCCTGGTCGAGGACCGGGCCGCGGGGACACTAAAGCCCCGAAATCATCTCAAGATAACCTCAAGATATACCCCCCCCCCCTCCCCTCCCTTTATTAGGCCACATTGCCTAAAATAATGATTACTAACATGATTATCTTGTTCACTTCAATACACAAGTTTACTGTTTGTTATATCACAAAAGGTCTTTCTTTGTCAAACAAGTGGCTAAGAACAATCAACTAATTTACTGTGATAATATTATACCTCTTAAAAAATCCAGTAACTTGAACATGGTTTAGCAGCAGATTAAAAAAGAAAATGACCCCAGAATAATGATTCACCTGTTATGGAAAGTTGCTTAGTGTGTAGGAGCTGCGGTAAAGAAAAGCAGACCGAATTGGAAGACATTATTCCAGAACACTTCCCTGGAAGGTCCAATGTAACTTGTACAAAAGGCAAAAGCATCAAGCTCAACAAACCACAATGTAGGACAGATAACAGTTTGTTTTTTCACCCAGTGGATAATAAAACCATGGAATAGCCAACCTACTGGAACTAAATCTGAAGACAGTATAGTACCCCAGTTTAAAATATACCTGAAAAAATCCTCAGGAATAATGGGTATTTGACAAGCTGCTGGCTTCCTGTCATCATCGAGGCCTCTTGACACTCACTGGTGGTTTAGTGGTAACCCACACTCCTTGTGCCTTGAGCAATTTCATCTGGGTTTGAGCCCTGGCCATGGTGGATTGACTGTACACCATTTTTTAACTGTTTGGCCTTGTTCACCCAGCGGTAATTAGGGAACCTGGTTGTTAAAAGATTGGCGAGTATTGTTCCAGGGAAAATTAATAGGGTAAGGCTTAACATAAGTTACAGGAAGAAAAAGCTCTTAAGTCTGCTTAAATTAGTCGAAAGTAGTCTGCTTCTGTACCGACTTGTGAAAAAAAAGTGCCCCCTGAAGTAAGCAATGAAAAAATGCAGAGTTAATGTTTTATGGTGGTTTTCTAAGTAGGACATATTCATCATACTGGAACTAAGATTGTCAATATGACGGAGAGACTGTAAATCTATAATTGAAAATATTATGAAAGTAGCCATTTGTTATGGATCCTGTAGTACAGGTTTCTATGGTGTCGACACAATCAAGGGTCCTGGGTTTGATCCCAGGATGGGAAGGAAGTGGTTGGGCATTCTTCATTTTACCTGATGACTCTGTTGGCCTAACAGTAAATAGGTACCTTAGGAGTTAAGTAACTTCTGCATTGCATCCTGCAGAAGGTTAGTAATTTCACCTAAGGGAGCCGGTCAGCCGAGATGACAGCACACTGGACTTGTGATCCTGTGGTCCTCTGTTCGATCCCAGGCGCCGGTGAGAAACAATGGGCAGAGTTTCTTTCACCCTATGCCCCTGTTACCTAGCAGTAAATAGGTACCTGGGTGTTAGTCAGCTGTCACGGGCTGCTTCTTGGGGGTGGAGGCCTGGTCGAGGACCGGGCCGCGGGGACACTAAAGCCCCGAAATCATCTCGGGATAACCTCAAGAAGGGGATCTCAGTAGGCTTAAGTACAACCTTCCTTCCCTGATAACTAGAATTATTTTGTTTTATAA
Organism: Procambarus clarkii; assembly: GCF_040958095.1. NCBI lineage: Eukaryota > Metazoa > Arthropoda > Malacostraca > Decapoda > Cambaridae > Procambarus > Procambarus clarkii. The sequence goes on along the minus strand of NC_091221.1, from coordinate 4,898,054 downwards.
AAAAAAAAGGCATTTCTGAAAACATTACTTATGGTTTTGTTGTTGATTTAGGAGCGATGATGACACAAGTGCTGCATGTGAACTGGCACTCTCATGTTGGATAATATGAAGTCATGCAGCTATTCTTCCTATATGTGTATGGCAACATACACATTGCATGTTGAGAGAATTACTGTACTGTACCTTGCAGCAGATAAACACAAATGATTAGAGAGTCCCCTGAAGTTCCCTGGGTAGGCAAGCACTGAACCCCACCCCTCCCATGCAGAAAACCAGCTGGAAGACTATTGGAACCCAGGGACCCCAGACAGAGACATAACAGGCATCCTGTGAAGTCTGGGTTGCCAAACAAAGTTGTCTGAACAGCAGAATTGCAATGGCCCTTCCTAAACATGAGCCCAATTGAGCAAAGATGTCTTCCAGTGATCTCTCTGCAGAAGAGGAACGGAACTACAGTATAAGCCTACCACAACCCGAGGACACAGGAGCCAACAAACTCTCAGCATTTATATTTTTTATATATATTTACAAGAGTTCTTACATTTTTGTAAAGGCACTAGTACGCATAGCATTTCAGGAAGGTACAGTACTTAATCCTGATTTTCCCTGGAATACGACCTGCCAAATTGTTTAACAACCAGGTGCCTATTCACTGCTGGGTGAACAGAGGCTACAGTTAAGGATGGGCACCCAATCAATCCTCTCTGGCCAAGATATGAATCTAGGCCAAGGTGCTCATGAAGCGCCGAGCGGGTGCTTTACCACTGAGCCACAGGGACTGCTTGACGAAGTCACAGAGCCTCTTGACCAAGCCACAGGGCCTCTTGACCAAGCCACAGGGCCTCTTGACCAAGTCACAGAGCCTCTTGACCAAGCCACAGGGCCTCTTGACCAAGCCACAGGGCCTCTTGACCAAGCCACAGGGCCTCTTGACCAAGCCGCAGGGCCTCTTGACCAAGCTACAGGGACTCTTTGACCAAGCCGGCACCAAATATTGCCTCGCCGCCTGAGGATCCAAACAGACAGCAGTTAATTATATCGACTTCACTGTGACTAAATGATAAATGTACTAGGCTTCATGTCAATCTGGACAATTAAAAAGAGTAGTGTCCCTGTGGTAACATCAAGATGAAATGGCCAAAATTGTCATGTTTTGGCATGGTGTTCCTAAAACAGAGCAAGTGTTCAGACATCAGTTTTTCATAAAGGGTGAACCAAGTGTCCTCTAAAAAACTTAATATTTAATACAATATTGTAAAATCAATGCAACATGGTTTTGTTAAAATTAGATCCTGCCTTACAAACCTGCTCACATTTTTGGAAATGGTAACCAGCTATTCAGACAAAGGACTGCTGGTAGATGTAGTTTACATAGACTTTGCTAAAGCTTTTGACAAAGTACCACATGATAGACTAGCAAGGACACTACAGCATGTGAAATAAATGGTAGAATGCTAAAATGGATGAAACAATGGTTAAAACAAAGACAAAAAAAGGTGCTAAATGTGAAGGAATTTGACGGGAGAAATATAGAGAGGGGTATCACAGGTCCATTTTGGAGCCAACCCTTTTTGTCGTATGACATGACATTTTCATTGTCATTTTGTCAATGACATGAAAATATTACAAACCACATCTTCAAATTTGCAGATGACACTTAAGATTTAGGGTAAAGTGGAAAGTGAAAATGATATCAAGGCTTAAAAAAAAAAAAAGAGATTTACATGAACTCCATAAATGGTTAGAAGACTGGCAAATGCTTTTTAATATTGATAAATGTAAAACCTTGCATGTGGGGCATAACCATCCATGTTACAACTACTAAAATAACAGCATTATCATGCAGCTGATTGATATCATTCCTTGATATCATTTTGCCCGAAACGCTGCGCGTACTAGTGGCCTTACAAGAATGTAATTACTATGCTATGTATTCTCACAGTCCCAATGTACCTTCTTGTATATATATAAATAAATAAATAAATAAATGAAGAAAAGGACCTTGGTGTTAGAATCCATCATTCACTGAAAGTTGCAGAAATGGGAATGGCAGTTGAAAAAGCTAACCAAAAACTAAGAATAATCAAATGTACCTGTGACTTTAAGGAAAAGAAGGTAGTCATTAAATTGTATAAATCTCTGGAACGCCCCCACCTGGATTATTGCATTCAGGAATGGAGACCTCATCTTCAGAAAGACATAGCTTCATTTGAGAATGTTCAACACCGAACAACAGAAATTATTCCAGAACTAAGTCAACTCTCATACCAGGACAGGTTGAGGGCAACGGGGCTAACACTGCAAGCCAGACATAATAGGGTTGATCTTGTTGAAATGTTCAAAATACTGAACAGTTTAGAGGATGTTGATCGAGACAACTTTTTAAAAAGGTCAGATGTACAGTAATGCAGACGAGTAATAATTTCAAACTAACAAGCCACAGTGTAGGACTGAGAACAGGTGATGCATTTTCATCTACAGGGTTATTAACCCATGGAACTGCCTAACTGCCGAAGCCGTAAATGCCAAAACTGCTTAACTTTAAAACTTAAGCTTGAAAAAATAGGCCAATGGAGGGACCTTTGACAAGCTGCCGGCTTCCTGTCCTCATCGAGGCCACTAGTATGTTAGTGGCGCACAATCAGAGAACACTGTATAAACAGGTCTACGGCTGTTCAACATCCTCCCAGTGAGCATAAGAAATATTGCTGGAACAACCGTGGACATCTTCAAGAGAAAACTAGATCATTTTCTCCAAGGAGTGCCGGACCAACTGGGCTGTGGTGAATATATGGACGTGCGGGCCGCTCCAAGCAACAGCCTAGTGGATCAAACTCTCGTAAGTGAAGCCTAGCCTCGGGCTGGGCTTGGGGAGTAGAAGAACTCCCAGAACCCCTTTAAGCAGGTATCAAGCAGGTCATATTTATTGACTGATGATTAATCATGGTGGAATTCTGTTTCCTGGATATTCACTAACTGGCATCAGTCTGGACCACCACTTTGAATTGCACTGCCCTAAATCACTTGTGTGATCAGTTAAGACTACCATTGTGATGCTCGTAGTGAGGCTTTGGAAACTTGATTGGGCACAATTCTTGAGTTATCTTGAGATGATTTCGGGGCTTTAGTGTCCCCGCGGCCCGGTCCTCGGCCAGGCCTCCACCCCCAGGAAGCAGCCTGTGACAGCTGACTAACACCCAGGTACCTATTTTGCTGCTAGGTAACAGGGGCATAGGGTGAAAGAAACTCTGCCCATTGTTTTTCGCCGGCGCCTGGGATCGAACCCAGGACCACAGGATCACAAGTCCAGCCTGCTGTCCGCTCGGCCGACCGACTCCCGAGTCGGCACAACAACTCTGCTACAACAGGTGGTACTTGGTTGTCATTCCGTAGTTGTTGCTTTAGGTTAGAGATTTCAAAATGGGTGTCCTCAAGAGGGCTCTTACAGGATCCACAAGATAAAATTATATTTGTATGGATTTTCTTAATACACCATTTATCATAACCTGCTTGTATGAGGCTAGATTTGCAACATTTAAAGTACTGAAAACCAAGCAAAGAGCACACCAACAGTATTCACCTAGTTGTGTTTTGCGGGGGTTGAGCTTTGCTCTTTCGGCCCGCCTCTCAACTGTCAATCAACTGTTTACTAACTACTTATTTCCCCCCCCCCCATACCACACACCCCTCAGGAAGCAGCCCGTGACAGCTGACTAACTCCCAGATACCTATTTACTGCTAGGTAACAGGGGCATTCAGGGTGAAAGAAACTTTGCCCATTTGTTTCTGCCTCGTGCGGGAATCGAACCCGCGCCACAGAATTAAGAGTCTTGCGCGCTATCCACCAGGCTACGAGGCCCCTGTACAGTGTGTCTGTTGGTGTGCTCTTTGGACAATGACACGTGTCTGGCACCCATCAATATCAAGCACTGTATTGACTGACTGAGCAAGAGCCACCATGCCCATCTGTCCCATTACATACGATAATGCTTGGTTAGCCGAATTGTGTTCAGTAATGCAGTTTATTTATAAGAAAGTAAATTGGTTTATTTTGATTTCTGGTGGTGCCACATGAGTGTTTGTGTAGAATTTGCATGGACTTCAATTTAAAAAAAAAGTAAAAAATTATTGAATGAGAGACAGTCTTATATACAGTATTCATGTAAGATTATGTAAAGATAATGTGAATAATAATTTTGTTCATTTGGGTCATCGGCTGGTGCTCATCATGTTTGGGATCCTTGACATGATAAGGTTTGGGAAACCCCATGTAACATGTAACATTGTAACATGCATTATAATGACCCTGCGAAAATCCTCGTTAACCCCTGCATTGTGCCAATCAACATATTTAGGGGGTGTGGTGGTGTGCCAGCAGACATGAGATGATGTTAGTACAGTGGTACCTCGAATAACGAATTTAATCCGTTCTGTATTTGTCATGTGAAACGGACGTCATACAAAACTAATGTCCCCATGTAACCACTGTGATGCACTGTGTTTATTGTGAAAGTCCCCCAGTGTGCATGACATCAAATGTTCCCCAAAAATAATAATTCTTTGTAAAATGATAAATTACCTTCCCTGAACATGTCTATGTAAAAATAATTACAAAATTCCACTTACTTTGGCTGTGGGGACGTGGACAAGGTGCGCTGTGACATCATCAGGGGCTGGTTGCCCGTGTGTGAAGCTCCCAGACGCGTTTGCGCAGGCCATTCAAGCACCGCGTGTTGCCACAAATATATTTTTTAATTTTTTTCTATGTATTTCCAATGCGGATTTATTTGTTTTTTTATCGCATATGATGCATATTTGTGACCTTTACAATATGTATACAGTACGACGTCCATAATGTTCCATGGAACTGTGATACATGTGTCAGTAATGTGTCCACAATAAATGTTTATTGTCACAATATTACGTGGTAAAAATTCACTAAAATTACAATATGTACAGTTCCACACACTATTTACACAGGAACACAATGTATTACACACTCAGTACTTTGGAGGTGCGTAATAGTCAACGAAGTAGTCCATGGTACACAGCGCGACTTTGCTCTCCTTGCACCAGCTACAGATAGATTTTCGTTTCCTGTTTCATCGTTCTGTGTGCTTGCAAATAACACACTCACGTGCACCCTTGGCTTTAGTACTTGTAGGTGGTATGTAGCCAAGCTTGTAAAGCATAAGGTAGTATTGAAATGATTATTGGAAAAGCTCAATTTGTAAGGTAGTCTTGAAAAGATCGCTTTGTAAGGTCCCACACAGGAAGAGATTCAGCTAGCCTCAAAGAGTGTCCGTCAGTCAGGAAGAGATTCAGCTAGCCTCAAAGAGTGTCCGTCAGTCAGGAAGAGATTCAGCTAGCCTCAAAGAGTGTCCGTCAGTCAGGAAGAGATTCAGGTATTCTTGAAAATGTCTGTGGACAACACCACTATGGAAGATGCTAACACTGTTCATCTGTGCTACTTGTATGTAGCATATGCATCATCACTGAACACAGAAAACGATTCATCTATGTATCATCTATATAAATTGAAGATGGCAAGGGTGGGGCTCAGAGCTACAACAGGATATGCTCACTGTATCATCCTCATAGGTGCTGTATCACTTGCATCTGACTGTTGTGTTAAGTCCTTATTGCGTCTAGCTTCACCAATATTATGACTCTTATGTTCTTCAAACAATAAGGTCTTAATTTCACCGACTGAGTGCAATCTTTCAACACCGTGTCGAACAGGTGTTTGGGAGCCAGAGGCACGTGTGCCACAAATGGTTGCTCACGCAGTACTAACCCGGCCAGCACCCCTTGTCTTTCATATTTGTTATAGCAAAAAGTTCGTTCAGTGTTTGTCGGGTAGGCTGCTCCATTATGGCAATCTTTCTTTGTTTCAAATGTGTTCCATTTGTCTTGTATTTGTCACTTATTTCTCAATAATGGAGCAGCCTACCCGACAAACACTGAACGAACCTTTATGGCCTTTGTCCATTTTTCAAATTGTTTCAACAGTTCTTTTATTTTTCATTTTTTTTTATTTAAGAAACATGACGCCTAATGCCTACGAAATGTTTCTAAGGTTATGGCTTTAGGAACGTGTAGGGCAGCCATACTATGAGCCACTGAAATTTTAACAGCAAGAAGTAAGTGATTACAATAATAAAAGTAAGTGATTACAATAATATATTTCAGGCAAAATGTGTGCTATGTATAATTATAAAATTTAGGCTTATATATTGGCTTATGTATAAATATATTAGTATAAATAAATACATGGTGTGCATATTTGTACTCATAAATGTGTGTGTATATATATTTAATGTACAGTATATAATATATATACAGTGGTACCTCAGCTTACGAATTTAATCCTTTCCCAGAGACGGTTTGCAAGTCGAAAATTCGCAACCCGAAACGACATACTGTAAATAGACTTAATCCGTTCCACACACTCAAAAATATTAACTTCAAAATAAATTTCATACCTTATTCACCCAAATATTTAGTACTATAGTATGTACAAGTTATTGCTTACCTTTGTTGATGACTTGTTGTCGTATGGAAGATGATGAAGAGGAGGAGAGGTGTTAGTGTTTGGAAGGAGAGTCCCCTTCCATTATATTGTCATTAAAAAGGTTAAGGCAACGGCCTACTACAGCTCGCTCTGGGTGAGTCGTTTCAACAATAGTTTGCATTTCTTCTCACAGTCTACAGCACTTCTTAATTGTTAAGGAAAGGACATTGTGCTGCCTCCTGCCCTGAAGAAATTTCCTCAGCTGCCTCTTGTTGCTGCTCCTTGTGAAGGGGTAGGATTTCTTCGGTGGTCAGTTCTTCGTTGTGTTCCTCCACCAACTCGCAACACTGTGAATGCCACTTCTTTTTCTAAATTTCTCAAACTATCCCCTGCTTGCCTTGAACTCTTGTATCTGCATCACTTGTTTCAGGGGTTTTCTTTAAAAGGTCTTCATGCAATTGCCCTGCTTTTTCACAAGTGATGGCCTCTGAAATGCTATCACCCGCTAGCTCCTTGTTGTGTGTCCAAATTAATAACTTTTTAACAGCCTCAAGTGTTTGTGTTCTTTATTTCGTGATTGTTGATACACCTTTTGCTACTTTAGGCTCATTTGTTGATAGGCTTTTTTTGCAACTTTAGGCTCATTATGAGCCCAATTTAGGAAATTGGGCTCATAATGTCCTTTTTCTTAGCAATTACAGTGCATATTATTAATATAGATTTGTTGTTCTACCTAGCTAGTTCAACAACCATTGCACCATTTTCATGTATGTTCAAAACCCAAAGCTGACCCAACTGACCCAACTATTAACATAGTGGAGGCAGACCCACTGACCCAATAATTAACATGGTGGAGGCAGATGTACTCTGCTGTCACATGGCACAGACGACGAGCAACCCTCAAACTTGCTTGAAGCAACATCAGGTCAAGTGGAGATATCCATAGTACCACTGAACCTGCAGGAAATTTATGGAAAAAATACCCAACAGGACACTGGGATGCTATGTCAGTTAATGACTCTGATACAAGTAAGGTGATGCAACCTGGTTTACAGGTATGTAGTTGTGAAGGCTGACCTTGCCAGGCCAGCACGCAAGTAATCGGTGCAGTTCGCCAGCCAAACATCACTCCTGACTCAAGTAACGGCCGGAAAATCCCAAGATACCTAGTCCACTGTGGGCTAGGGCAACCACAAGTGAGGACCTCTACAGAAGCAACTCCCGAGCACTCCAAGGAAGTTAACCCTGTACATGTGCAGCTCTAAGCACTCTTAACTTCAGGCTCACACTACACCATAGTGTACAGGTGCTGCCAGCAAGGGTAAAAACCACCACTTAGCTAAAGAGCAGAACACTGGAGCCTGAGCAGAAGTGAGGTGACCTGTCACACTCTACATCAGCATAAAACTGAGGGTGGAGACCCTGATTGACTATGAGCTGCCTTCCCCATCTTTCTCCAAGAGATTTTGATAGTTTACTTAGTTGGGGAGCCGGTCGGCCGAGCGGACAGCACACTGGACTTGTGATCCTGTGGTCCCGGGTTCGATCCCGGGCGCCGGCAAGAAACAATGGGCAGAGTTTCTTTCACCCTATGCCCCTGTTACCTAGCAATAAAATAGGTACCTGGGTGTTAGTCAGTTGTCACGGGCTGCTTCCTGGGGGGTGGAGGCCTGGTCGAGGACCGGGCCGCGGGGACACTAAAGCCCCAAAATCATCTCAAGATAACCTCAAGAAGTTCTTTCGGCGGTTTTTGAAGCAGTGGTTTGTTTTGACTGACTTTTTGGTTTCTTCTCTGGTGGTTCCATAAATAAATAAATACTACTGTTCCATGTGCCTCTGCAGCCCATCCTCCTAAGGTTTCCCAATGTCAATGAAATTGTCAAATTACCTATCAGAGGACCCAAAACAGAAAATGGGATAGTACTGTACGTCACTGTCGCTAGCCACTTCCATTTTAAAGTACAGTACTACAATTTTTGGCCTTGTGTAACTCATACGAGCGAAATGCGACGTTATTTGTAAGAGGACAGGTTGGCCTCTGTGAGGGGGGTCCAAGTTCTGACTCTAATTCCAAATAGGTCAATAGAACTCTGTGGCAGATGCAACCTAGTAGATGGTACACCATCAGTGACAGTAGCTTCAGGAAGCCACTAAGGCTCTTTCAGAAATTGGAGTTTACAAATTACATATACTTTTTTTTTTTTTACATGGGAAAGACTTAAGGAGAAGAAATTTCCAAAATATGGGTGGATGTTTGCTGTAGGACTTAGTTGTCTTTCTGGCAATCATTAGTTTGACTATGTGCTTCCATTAAAGCATATGGAGGCAGTCACCATTTTTGTACATAACATTTATCAAATATTGCCAAGTATGAAATAGGAGCTTCACAACTAATACATACATCGAGGCAAAACATCTAAATGAGAGTAGGAATGAAAAAGAAATATTGTTTTTTCTACAAAGTGATAGTGGTAGGCAGACCAGTAAAATGGTACAAAAAGACAAACCAACAAAATCACTAGAGAAAGTGGTAGTGAAGAATAAGGAGAGGGGGAACATGTTCCTGAAAATTGCACACACCAACATAGTTGGAGTGAGATCAAAGATACTGGAATTAAGTGATGTAATACAGCTGCAGACACCAGACATTGTTGCACTCACGGAGACAAAACTTGAAGATGATATTTTAAATGAGGTCATATTCCCAAGGGGCTACTCAGTCTGGAGACAGGACAGAAAAATTAGGGAAGGGGGTGGCGTTGCTGTGCTGGTGAAAGAACACCTAAAGGTAAATGAAATAATGATTGCCAATCTATGAGAAGTTGACATAATAGCACTAGAGATCTGCAATCGGGATGATAAACTAACGATCATAAATGCATATAGTTCACCGGCATGCAACATATGGTCAAAGGAGAAGCTAGATAATAAATGACATGGTCTTATAACAATAATGAGAGAGATATAGCGAGAGCTGATAAAGATAGATCACAACTGTTGGTAGTCGGCGACATCAACTTGAAAGTTATAGACTGGGAGGCATATGAAGCTAGAATAGAGGATTTTTGGACTTGTAGATTTGTAAATCTCATCCTGGAAACATTCATGTTTCAACATGTTAAACAAGCTACGAGGATGAGAGAAGGGGATGTTCCCTCCATGCTGGATTTGATATTTACCAGTGTAGTGGAAGAGAGATTTGACATTCAGTTCCTCCCTCCCTCCCTTGGGTAAAAGTGACCATGTCTTTTTGGGAATAAAGTATGCAATGCATTATTATCTGGAAGAAAATGAGGTTGAAGCAGTTGAAAAGCCTGATTTCAGGAGAGGTCATTATGGGGAATTCAGACATTTCTTTAAGGAATTTGACTGGAAAGACATGCTGTTAGGACATGAAGTAAATGAGATGTATGTCAAGTTTTGTGAAATATATGATAAAAGGCACAAAAAAGTTTATACCAAAGCAGAGATGCTGAACGAGGAAACAGGATTGGTTCGACAGAAATTGCGTGAGGGCCAGAGACCAAAAGACACATAAATGTAATCAATATAGGAAGAGGCCAAATCCCCAAACATACCACCAATACAAAGATGTGAGAAACAACTACACGGAAGTGAGGAGAGAGGCAGAAAGAAATTTTGACAAAGGGATTGCAGAAAAATGTAAAACAGAACCATGTCTATTCTATAAATTCATAAACAACAAATTGCGGGTAAAGGATATTTTTCAGAGGTTGAAAATGGGATTATTCACGGAAAATGAAAAGGAATTGTGTGAAACATTAAACGAAAAGTTCCAAAGTGTGTTTGTACAAAATGAAATCTTCAGGGAACCAGACACAATAAGAATTCCAGAGAACAACATAGAGGTGTCTAAAGACGAAGTGGAAAAATTGCTCAAGGAGCTAAGTAAGAAAGAAGCAGTTGGTCCAGACCATGGGTTCTGAGAGAATGTGCACCTGAGCTCAGCATTCCACTTCAACTGATTTTTCAGGTATTCCTGTGTACAGGAGTTGTAGCTGATGTGTGGAAAAAGGCTAACATAGTTCCAATCTATAAAAGTGGCAACAGGGGAAGACCCCCCCTCAGTTATAGACCTGTATCATTGACAAGTGTAATAGTCAAAATACTGGAAAAAAATAATTAAAACTAAATGGGTAGAACACCTGGAGAAAAATGATATAACAACAGACAAACAGTATGGTTTTTGATCTGGAAGATCCTGCATAACGAATTTACTCAGTTTCTATGATCGAGCCACAGAGATTTTACAGGAAAGAGATGGTTGGGTTGACTGCATCTATCTGGACCTAAAAATGGCTTTTGACAGAGTTCCACATAAGAGGTTGTTCTGGAAACTAGAAAATATTGGAGGAGTGACAGGTAAGCTTCTAACATGGATGAAAAATTTCCTGATAGAAAAATTAGGGCCGTAATCAGAGGCAATGTATCGGATTGGAGAAATGTCATAAGTGAAGTACCACAGGGTTCAGTTCTTGCACCGGTGATGTTCATTGTCTACATAAACGATCTACCAGATGGAATACAGAATTATATGAACATGTTTGCTGGTGACGCTAAGATAATAGGGAAGATGAGAAACCTAGATGGTTGTCATGCCCTTCAAGAAGACCTGGACAAAATAAGTATATGGAGCACCACTTGGCAAATGGAATTTAATGTGAATAAATGCCATGTTATGGAATGTGGAATTGGAGAACATAGACCCCACACAACCTATAAATTATGTGAGAAATCTTTAAAGAATTCTGACAAAGAAAGGGATCTAGGGGTGGTTCTAGATAGAAAACTGTCACCTGAGGACCACATTAAGAACATTTTGCAAGGAGCCTATGCTACACTTTCTAACTTCAGAATTGCTTTTAAATACAGTACATGGATGGAGAAATACTAAAGAAATTGTTCACAACTTTTGTTAGACCAAAGCTGGAATATGCAGCAGTTGTATGGTGCCCATATCTTAAGAAGCACATCAACAAACTGGAAAAGGTGCAAAGACATGCCACTAAGTGGCTCCCAGAACTGAAGGACAAGAGCTACGAGGAGAGGTTAGAGGCATTAAATATGCAAAAACTAGAAGATTAAAGAAAAAGAGGCGATATGATCACTAGGTACAAAATAGTAACAGGAATCGATAAAATTGATAGGGGAGAATTCATGAGACCTGGAACTTCAAGAACAAGAGGTCATTGATTTAAACTAACGAAACAAAGCTGCCGGAGAAATACAAGAAAATTCACTTTTGTAAACAGAGTGGAAGATGGTTGGAACAAGCTAGGTGAGAAGGTGGAGGAGGCCAAAACTGTCAGTAATTTCAAAGCGTTATATGACAAAGAGTGCTGGGAAGACGGGACACCACGAGCGTAGCTCTCATCCTGTAATTACACTTAGGTAATTATACATTATGGGACACATACAAGAGATGTACAAAAGGGAGATGATGACTAACAAACCACTTGCAGAGATAAGGTGATAAGATAAGTTAGAGTACTAGTACAGCAGCCTTGTCTCTCAACCAAGACAAAGCCCTTGCTTGTCTCTTGCCAAGATTACAAATGGAGCTGGTATTTCTGGTCTCATCTGCTAGTCCTATGCTCTTCAACATATGTTCCCCTACTACTGTACATTGTGTAGTGCCACCCTGTATTCCTAGGATGCCAAAGAGTTCAAGTTATTTAATTAAGGGGATTCTGTTCAGATTGTAGCATCATACTTCATCTGGTCTTGATAAGGTTAAAGATATCACAGGGGAAATGTATTTTTTATATGGCAAGGGATAATTTTACGGAAGACTTGCTGTGTGTGTTAATATGTATGGGTGTGCCCAAAGTAATAAAAAAACTAAATATTTTTGTTTTCACCACTTGTTTTCTTTTAATATCTCTGCTCACTATTTTGATAAGGTTCTACAGTTGTGGTGGTTTCGATTAATTTTTTTCTGGTTCATAAGGATTCTTGTAGCATAACTTTGAGCAGTTGGGAAATTAGTTTACTGTTATTAAGGTATAGTGGTAAGTGGTTTTGATCATTATATGTTAGCATGTAGTGTTTATCACATGATTAGAGGGGTGGTGGTTTTGAATTTGTGACCACACTAAAAAGTGAAAACTCACTCGAATCTAAATAAGAGAGAATGTCAGGTTATATGAGGTTGGAGGTGAGATACTTAGGGCTAGCCTTGCCTAACTTTGCAGGGTGAAGGGTCTGAGGTACAGGACAAACACAGCTGGTTGGGGTTGGTCTTATTGGTCCTATTTAAAGGGGGCTGGGCTAAATAATGACCTTCTTCCCTCCCCCTAATTGGTGAAAGGTACCTGTCTGAGTCCCAAGATTTATTCATGATGAAAGTGAATTCAGTATTACATAGAGTGGGGGGAGGGGGGGATGTATGAAGAGGGAAAGAGGAGGAGTGAGGGAAAATTGGGAGAGGGTATGTTGGAGGATAATGGAGAAAGGGGAGGGGGGCAGAAGGTCAAACACGGTACGGAAACACGGAAGGTCAAACAAACACGGTTAAAAGGTAGAGTTCTTGGGGTGAAATGGGAAGGCAGGAGGGATAATAAAAGAAAGTGGGGAGTAGAGACTTGGGTATAGCTAGTACCCTCTCCTAGTAAACTATTCAGGACAAAAGATATTTGCTACACGTGGTATTTTTTTGATCTGTCAAGTTTGTTCTTTACTAGGAGAGTAGGGTTTTGCAGCCCCTGGGTGCTCTAATGCAGGGAAGGTTCTTCTTTTTTATATGAAGGATATTGAGGCCTTAGTATAACTCATGCTAAATCAAGGACTTCCTCTTTGGGGTCTTCCATTGATTGTCTTGCTTGAGTGACCCATTTGACCTTCTTCGGTTAGCTTATCATCCTTAACCAATTGTTGGTGCTTTCAAGCATCTGAGGTTAGATAGTTTTCTTCCTTTAGTTTTGATGCTGTGCTCTTGTATTCTATCCTTGAGGCAGATTTGACTATGCCTCAGGTGACTTTAATTCCTTAACTGTCTTTACATTGTTCCTATTGGATTCTTTGAGACCCCCATCGGGGGATTGGTTATTATAGATTCTGTGTTAAATTTGGGATCTGGTCTTTTGACCTGACTTGGGTTCTTGTCCCTAGGCTGAAGGATCTGTATCTCCAGGTAAAGGATTATTTTTATCCACCTTCTTGGTTTGAGATTAACAACTTTCACTGGCCCAGCAGGCGACCTGCCACACACAGCAAGGTCGGCCGAGCGTTGACCATGAGAGCACACCCACACTCCAATGTTTATATTCTTTTCAGCTTTCTCTCCTCAATTTTCGTGCTACGTCGTTCAATTTGGCATCAAATTGTTTGCATTAGAATGCCGTAAAGGGATATTTGCATATAAGTCTCACTTTCCTATACTTTAGACCCGCTGCGCACTGCAAGGTAGCCCCGAGCGTTGCTCAAGAGCTCACCACTCAAATGTTTATACTGTACTCTTTTCAGCGTTCTCACCTCAATTTTCATGCTATGTCATTAAATTAGGGAATATTTGTTCACAATAGAATGCTGTAAAGGGATGTTTGCATATAAGAACATGTAAGTCCCACTTTTCTATACTTTCGACGAACACACTATCTTTTCCCTCATACCTGTTATGATGGAAGGAAAATATACAGAAAAATTAGGAAAGGGGATGGCATTACTGTGCTAGTGAAAGAACACCTAAAGGTAAATAAAATAATGATTGCCAATCCACTAGAAGTTGACATATTAGCACTAGAGATCTGCAATCAGAATGATAAACTAACAATCATAAATGCATATAGTCTACCGCCCTGCAAGACATGATCAGAGGAGGAGCTGGATAATAAATGAAAAGGTTTTATAACAATAATGAAAGAGATTATAGTGAGAGCTGATAGATACATCACAACTGTTGGTAGTCGGCGACTTCAACTTGAAATCCTCAGGATGGGAGGCATATGAAGCTAGAACAGAGGATTTTTGGACTTGTAGATTCATAAATCTCATCCTGGAAACATTCATGTTTCAACATGTTAAACAAGCTATGAGGATGAGGGAAGGGGATGTTCCCTCCATGCTAGATTTGATATTTACCAGGAAAGTGGAAGAGATATTTGACATTCAGTACCTCCCTCCCCTGGGTAAAAGTGACCATGTATTTTTGGGAATAAAGTATGCAATGCGTCATAATCTGGAAGAAAATGGGACTGAAGCAGTTGAAAAGCCTGATTTCAGGAGAGGAACAAGTTGGAACAAGTTAGGCGAGAAGGTGACTGAGGTGGCTTCCAAAAAAGGAGCCAAAAGAAGGTGGCTTTTATCTTCAGCTCTCCAGGCCTGGGGTTACCATGGCCCTTGTGCTTGATGCATCTTTGATCTTCAGCTCTCCTGGCCTGGGATTACCATGGCCCTTGTGCTTAATGCATCTTTGATCTTCAGCTCTCCAGGCCTGGGATTACCATGGCCCTTGTGCTTGATGCATCTTTGATCTTCAGCTCTCCAGGCCTGGGATTACCATGGCCCTTGTGCTTGATGCATCTTTGATCTTCAGCTCTCCAGGCCTGGGATTACCATGGCCCTTGTGCTTGATGCATCTTTGATCTTCAGCTCTCCAGGCCTGGGATTACCATGGCCCTTGTGCTTGATGCATCTTTGATCTTCAACTCTCCAGGCCTGGGATTACCATGGCCCTTGTGCTTGATGCATCTTTGATCTTCAGCTCTCCAGGCTTGGGATTACTATGGCCCTTGTGCTTGATGCATCTTTGATCTTCAGCTCTCCAGGCCTGGGATTACCATGGCCCTTGTGCTTGATGCATCTTTGATCTTCAGCTCTCCAGGCCTGGGATTACCATGGCCCTTGTGCTTGATGCATCTTTGATCTTCAGCTCTCCAGGCCTGGGATTACCATGGCCCTTGTGCTTGATGCATCTTTGATCTTCAGCTCTCCAGGCCTGGGATTACTATGGCCCTTGTGCTTGATGCATCTTTGATCTTCAGCTCTCCAGGCCTGGGATTACCATGGCCCTTGTGCTTGATGCATCTTTGATCTTCAGCTCTCCAGGCCTGGGATTACCATGGCCCTTGTGCTTGATGCATCTTTGATCTTCAACTCTCCAGGCCTGGGATTACCATGGCCCTTGTGCTTGATGCATCTTTGATCTTCAGCTCTCCAGGCTTGGGATTACTATGGCCCTTGTGCTTGATGCATCTTTGATCTTCAGCTCTCCAGGCCTGGGATTACCATGGTCCTTGTGCTTGATGCATCTTTGATCTTCAGCTCTCCAGGCCTGGGATTACCATGGCCCTTGTGCTTGATGCATCTTTGATCTTCAGCTCTCCAGGCCTGGGATTACCATGGCCCTTGTGCTTGATGCATCTTTGATCTTCAGCTCTCCAGGCCTGGGATTACTATGGCCCTTGTGCTTGATGCATCTTTGATCTTCAGCTCTCCAGGCCTGGGATTACCATGGCCCTTGAACTTCTGTCTTTGCTTCTTTGAGAGGATTTGTGTGACATTACTTGAATGAACTGAAGAGTAACAAAATCTTGCATTGTCCAAACATGTTCAGTTCAAGTTGTTCACTTCTGTATAACAAAAATGTTCATACTTATGAGGATTCTTCATGTATGATACTGTCATGGCAGTCTATTGTGATGTATCTTAAGTTAATACTCTACCTGATCTAAGTGGAACTGACACTAAATGCTGTACCGTGCATAAGAACTTAACTTTTTATATACGATTTGCTAATTATGTTATCAAACAATAATAATATGAAAATATGACAGACAATAAAAAGTAAACCTGGTGATACAAAGTGTGTGTTTTCTGTATATCCATTCCAAAGGAATTTAGTGTCACATCCAGACATGGATTAAATACTATACATAAAACATCTCTAAACATGATATCCCCCAAATATAATGACATTTTAAACAAAAATAACTAAATAAAATATCACAAAATGAACTAAACAGTTGCACTAAAAAAGTAGTGGGAATATTCCCAAGTCATGACCGTTCTAGACCGTTATTGCAGTGACTTAACATATTAGGAGTCTTTGATGGCCCCCCTTGGGAAGGGTGAGTATAGTGGTGTGGTGGAGGGTGTCTTGTGGGGTGGTGGAGGGTGTCTTGTAGTGTGAAGGGAGGGGTGTATTGAAGGCATGAGGCTTGGTGTGATGGTGGATGAAAGAGGGTGTATTAGAAGAAGGGATGGAGAGAGAGAGAGGGAGAGGACAGGGCATACATATACTGGCGTGAAGGAATAGTAAGGGAGGGAAGGGTTGCGGCCTCGTCCCATCGCGCCTGACGGTTACAAGTTCAGTTTAAAAATAGTCACCCCCGTGGCCCGCCTCTTGGGGGGTGGGGGCGGGTCCCTTAAAACCTTCTAGGGTGTTTTCATAGGAGGTATGGATCAATAATCCTTCATTGGGTAAGGTTTCGTTGGATATTTTAAGAAATATGGGCTTGAGAAATTTGAGATAAAAGGCTTGACAAAATCTGTAGGATAGCCACGAGGGGAGATTCGAACCTATGTTCTGGGTGGCACTCCCAGGCTTATCATGGTGATTTTCTCACTGATACATCACGTTAATGTGATTTCTTTGTGAAAAGCTTGTGGAGCAGAATGTAAGGTGGTGGGCCACTACTGGAGCACAGTATAAGGTAGGGAGGGGCTAGTGTAGCACAGTATAAGGTAAGGAGGGCTATTGTAGCACAGTATAAGGTAGATAGGGCTAGTGTAGCACAGTATAAGGTAGGGAGGGGCTAGTGTAGGACAGTATAAGGCAAGGAGGGCTAGTGTAGGACAGTATAAGGCAAGGAGGGCTAGTGTAGCACAGTATAAGACAGGGAGGGCTAGTGTAGGACAGTATAAGGCAAGGAGGGCTAGTGTAGCACAGTATAAGACAGGGTGGGCTAGTATAAGACAGGGAGGGCTAGTGTAGCACAGTATAAGACAGGGAGGGGCTAGTGTAGCACAGTATAAGACAGGGAGGGGCTAGTGTAGCACAGTATAAGACAGGGAGGGCTAGTGTAGCACAGTATAAGACAGGGAGGGCTAGTATAAGACAGGGAGGGCTAGTGTAGCACAGTATAAGACAGGGAGGGCTAGTGTAGCACAGTATAAGGTAGGGAGGGGCTAGTGTAGCACAGTATAAGACAGGGAGGGCTAGTATAAGACAGGGAGGGCTAGTGTAGCACAGTATAAGACAGGGAGGGGCTAGTGTAGCACAGTATAAGACAGGGAGGGCTAGTGTAGCACAGTATAAGACAGGGAGGGCTAGTGTAGCACAGTATAAGACAGGGAGGGCTAGTGTAGCACAGTATAAGACAGGGAGGGCTAGTGTAACACAGTATAAGACAGGGAGGGCTAGTATAAGACAGGGAGGGCTAGTGTAGCACAGTATAAGACAGGGAGGGCTAGTGTAGCACAGTATAAGACAGGGAGGGCTAGTGTAGCACAGTATAAGACAGGGAGGGCTAGTGTAGCACAGTATAAGACAGGGAGGGCTAGTGTAGCACAGTATAAGACAGGGAGGGCTAGTGTAGCACAGTATAAGACAGGGAGGGGCTAGTGTAGCACAGTATAAGACAGGGAGGGCTAGTGTAGCACAGTATAAGACAGGGAGGGGCTAGTGTAGCACAGTATAAGACAGGGAGGGGCTAGTGTAGCACAGTATAAGACAGGGAGGGCTAGTGTAGCACAGTATAAGACAGGGAGGGGCTAGTGTAGCACAGTATAAGACAGGGAGGGGCTAATGTAGCACAGTATAAGACAGGGAGGGCTAGTGTAGCACAGTATAAGACAGGGAGGGGCTAGTGTAGCACAGTATAAGACAGGGAGGGCTAGTATAAGACAGGGAGGGCTAGTGTAGCACAGTATAAGACAGGGAGGGCTAGTGTAGCACAGTATAAGGTAAGGAGGGCTAGTGTAGCACAGTATAAGACAGGGAGGGGCTAGTGTAGCACAGTATAAGACAGGGAGGGCTAGTGTAGCACAGTATAAGACAGGGAGGGCTAGTGTAGCACAGTATAAGACAGGGAGGGCTAGTGTAGCACAGTATAAGACAGGGAGGGCTAGTGTAGCACAGTATAAGGTAAGGAGGGCTAGTGTAGCACAGTATAAGACAGGGAGGGCTAGTGTAGCACAGTATAAGGTAGGGAGGGCTAGTGTAGCACAGTATAAGGTAAGGAGGGCTAGTGTAGCACAGTATAAGGTAAGGAGGGCTAGTGTAGCACAGTATAAGGTAAGGAGGGCTAGTGTAGCACAGTATAAGGTAAGGAGGGCTAGTGTAGCACAGTATAAGACAGGGAGGGCTAATGTAGCACAGTATAAGACAGGGAGGGCTAGTGTAGCACAGTATAAGGTAAGGAGGGCTAGTGTAGCACAGTATAAGACAGGGAGGGCTAATGTAGCACAGTATAAAACAGGGAGGGCTAGTGTAGCACAGTATAAGGTAAGGAGGGCTAGTGTAGCACAGTATAAGACAGGGAGGGCTAGTGTAGCTGACCACAGTTCCACAAAGCCTATCACTAAACACCTGTTTGCCCGCCTCACCCAAGCTTGTGTACAGCTGACAAACCTGGCTCCAGCACCAGCTAAGGTGAACAAATTTCCCCCAACTTACATAAATCCTTCATTGTACCTCACTCTTCTGAACTAATTAGAATTCGACCTGTTTAATTTGTTGGTGTTAGAAACAAGGTGGTGGTACGGTGGTGCTGGTGGAAATCAAGGTAGTGAAGAGAGTACAGGGGTATTGAAATAAATAAGGTGGTACCTGGTACCTGGTTGATGGGGTTCTGGGAGTTCTTCTACTCCCCAAGCCCGGCTTGAGGCCAGGCTTGGACCTCAGGGCTCAGGTGACGATGGTATTGATAGAAATCAATTGGTTGTGGTACAGTGGTACCAGTTGTGGCAAGGTGTGTGGGTGTAATTATTTAAGTGTAGTTACAGGATGAGAGGTACACGCCTGGTGCTTGATTGGACGAAGCAGTTATGCATAGTACTTACGAACGTGTACATCTTCCCTCAATCTTTGACGGCTTTGGTTACATTTATTGAACAGTTTACAAGCATGAAAACTTGCCAATCAACTGTTGTTATTGTTATAAACAGCCTCCTGGTGCTTCGGAGCTCATTAACCGTTTAATAATGGTAAACAAAGCCGCCAAAGATTGAGAAAAATGTACAGGTTCGTAAGTGCTTGCGTAACTGCTTCGTGAATCTGGCCCCTGGTGTCCCGTTTTCTCAGTACTGTCATATAACACTTTGAAACTACTGGTGTGCGTGTGAGTGTGTGTACACACGTGTGCGCACGCGTGTGTGCATGTGTATGTGTATATGCATCTTGTATGTTGGATGGTGGTGGGGGGAGGGGATAGTGTTTTTTAGTGTTAGGGTTGACCATTTACTACCATGTTGCATGAGTCTTTCCCCTTTCATGTGTCCCCTCTCCTCCTCCCCTCCACCCTTACCTACCTTTAGCACTCTGGTCCCCTTCCATTCCTTCCCCTCACAGCACCCCTTCCTTTGTTAGTGTCCATACTGACCCTCTCCCTTCCTTACTACTCCTTTCCCTCAGTGCTTCTCCTACTCCTGTCTTCCCTTCTCGTTCTTCTACATCTACAGAGATCACTTCATTCTTCAGCCCAAGTTTCTTTCCTCACATTATAAAAATAAATAATAAATGTTTATTCAGGAAAGGTACATACATACAAGAGATTTTACAAAAGTTGATGGATTTATAGATAGAGCTAGTACATACAGTGCCTAAAGCCACTGTTACGCAAAGCGTTTCGGCTATTGCTATGATACTTCTATGACTTTATTCCTCCTATGCTTAACCTCTTATATTGCTTTACTTTTACTCTGGCTTCATTCTTCCCGTGGCTTTATGCCTCAGATGCTTTACCCCTCGCATTGCCTTGCTTCTACTGTGGCTTTATTTCAGCCATGGCTTTATTATTTCACTGGTTCTTAGCTTTACCAGTACTAAGACTCCCATGGCT
Organism: Procambarus clarkii; assembly: GCF_040958095.1. Classification (NCBI taxonomy): domain Eukaryota; kingdom Metazoa; phylum Arthropoda; class Malacostraca; order Decapoda; family Cambaridae; genus Procambarus; species Procambarus clarkii. The sequence continues at coordinate 4,877,519 of NC_091221.1, read as the reverse complement.
TTACCTCAACCATCGCATTACCCCTCCCATGGCTTTGTACAAGGGTGCCGACTATGTAGCACTTTGAAGGGGTCAGGATAAGGATTTGGGATGGAATAGGGGGAAGGAATGGTACGAGAAACCCAATTTACACCCGGATAATATAAGAGCGAATGGTTCCAAACCTCCACACTGAAATAATTCCTTACAAAACCAAGAGCCATGACTGTGTGTGTAAAATTGCCTCGTTGAAAAGTAGAAGTGTAGGTAAATGTAGGTACTCTTTTTTTTTAAGGGAATTCTATAATTATTAAGGGCGCTCAACACACAACACCCTTTGAATGGAAGATGCTGACCTCTTTTTGCCATTCAAGAGGGAAGCTGGTAACACCTCTAGAGATTATCTGATCAACTGGATTGGTTCATACATGAGACTGTATGCGAAGCTTACAACAGCCTGGTCGACGAGGCGGTCAGCCAGGAGGCCTGGTCGACAAGACTGTCAGCCAGGAGGCCTGGTCGACAAGACTGTCAGCCAGGAGGCCTGGTCGACGAGGCGGTCAGCCAGGAGGCCTGGTCGACAAGACTGTCAGCCAGGAGGCCTGGTCGACGAGGCGGTCAGCCAGGAGGCCTGGTCGACAAGACTGTCAGCCAGGAGGCCTGGTCGACGAGGCGGTCAGCCAGGAGGCCTGGTCGACAAGACTGTCAGCCAGGAGGCCTGGTCGACGAGGCGGTCAGCCAGGAGGCCTGGTCGACAAGACTGTCAGCCAGGAGGCCTGGTCGACGAGGCGGTCAGCCAGGAGGCCTGGTCGACAAGACTGTCAGCCAGGAGGCCTGGTCGGAGATTGGACTGCGTCAAATATATCCTTGGAACTAACTTGGGGTTATCTCAAGGCCGTCCTGACCTAACTACCCCTGAGCTAACACTCACACCCTTGATTCCACCCCTGAGCTAGCAATTATACCCTGGTCCTGATCCTGTCCCTGAACCCTGGTCCTGATCCTGTCCCTGAACCCTGGTCCTGATCCTGATCCTGTCCCTGAACCCTGGTCCTGATCCTGTCCCTGAACCCTGGTTCTGATCCTACCGGTGAACTAACATTGTAACGTGGTCCTAAGTGTTGCCTACCGCCTGGACAACACGTAATTATCCTCAATATGCCTCAGACTGACCGACTTTGTTGTCGTTTGTGAAGCATTGTAAGGCTCGCCTCCTTGAACCTCTCGTGGTGCGCGCTTGTGTGTGTGTGTGTGTGTGTGTGTGTGTGTGTGTGTGTGTGTGTGTGTGTGTGTGTGTGTGTGTGTGTGTGTGTGTGTGTGTGCGCGTGTAATTACCTAGATATGTAGTTACAGGATGAGAGCTACGCTCGTGGTGTCCCGTCTTCCCAGCACTCTTTGTCATATAACGCTTTGAAACTACTGACAGTCTTGGCCTCCACCACGTGTGTGTGTGTGCTCACCTAGTTGTGTTTGCGGGGGTTGAGCTCTGGCTCTTTGGTCCCGCCTCTCAACCGTCTATCAACAGGTGTACAGATTCCTGAGCCTATCGGGCTCTATCATATCTACACTTGAAACTGTGTATGGAGTCAGCCTACGCTCGTGGTGTGTGTGTGTGTGTGTGTGTGTGTGTGTGTGTGTGTGTGTGTGTGTGTGTGTGTGTGTGTACATGGGTGTGTTATCTCCCCCATTGGGGGGAGAGCTGTGTGCGGTGGGTATGCGAGTATGTGTAGGTGGGTGTGTTGGGTCATCGACCCCTGGAGCTGCTCTGCACTAGGGAGTGTAAGTGGGGCCCAAGTAGTCGCTTGCTTGGAACTGGTTTTAGGAGAGGGTTCAAGTGTGACTTCCGGGAATGGTAATGTCTGCTTGGATAATTCAGAGGCAAGACGTTAACTTAAGAAGCTCTGGGATTCAACCCGTCTTCAAGACATTATAGAATCTGTGATGATAGAACCCATAGCTACTAAGGATGGCATGTATAAAATATTGACTTTGTACACACAAAACTTCACGTTTTGTTCTGTTGAATTCTAAATGGCACAAGAATTATTTGTCCTAAGTCGAATTAAGTAATGGTTTGGTCTAACGTACGAATCTTAGGTTTAAGTTAGTACTAGGACCAATATAGGTACTGTATATACTGTACTATAGGTACTGTAATGTTTATAGGGATGGTATATTGGTAGTGGTGGCTGGGGTGGGAGTCTGAAGAGTTCATCTGACCTTGTCAACACTTTTGTTTCCCTCTCTCTTCCTCCTTCTCATCTCTTCCTCCTTCCCCCTCCTCTCTCTCCCCTACCCCCCTCCTCTCTCTCCCCTTCCCCCTCCTCTCTCTCCCCTTCCCCCTCCTCTCTCCCCCCTTTCCCCTCCTCTCTCTCCCCTTCCCCCCTCCTCTCTCTCCCCTACCCCCCTCCTCTCTCTTCCCTACCCCCCTCCTCTCTCTCCCCTACCCCCCTCCTCTCTCTCCCCTACCCCCCTCCTCTCTCTCCCCTACCCCCCCTCCTCTCTCTTTTCCCTCCTATGGTGAGCCCGTAGTGGACTTACCTGGCACAGGAGCGGGCAAGTAGCACGGGCTATGGTGAGCCCGTAGTGGACTTACCTGGCACAGGAGCGGGGCAAGTAGCACGGGCTATGGTGAGCCCGTAGTGGACTTACCTGGCACAGGAGCGGGCCAAGTAGCACGGGCTATGGTGAGCCCGTAGACGAAATGATAAAGCTATGTATTTCATTGTGAATGAGTTATTTTTTTTTCATTTGAGTTAAAACTAACGTAGACATATGACCTAACCTAGCATACCTTAACCTAAGCTAAACTAATATAACTAGGTCAATAATTTATGTTCTTAATATAATAAGAATAATTCAAATACACTAATTGGAAACAAATTATTGAAAATAAAGAAAAGCACTCTGCCTATTAGGCAAATCGGGCCTTGCATATTAGGCTGAGAAGTGCGTTCTGGCTACTAGGTACGACATATATATATATATATATATATATATATATATATATATATATATATATATATATATATATATATATATATATATATATGTCGTACCTAGTAGCCAGAACTCACTTCTCAGCCTACTATTCAAGGCCCGATTTGCCTAATAAGCCAAGTTTTCCTGAATTAATATATTTACTATAAGTTTTTTCTTATGAAATGATAAAGCAACCCTTTTCTCTATGTATGAGGTCAATTTTTTTTTATTGGAGTTAAAATTAACGTAGATATATGACCGAACCTAACCAACCCTACCTAACCTAACCTAACCTATATTTATAGGTAAGGTTAGGTTAGGTAGCCAAAAAAGTTAGGTTAGGTTAGGTTAGGTAGGTTAGGTAGACGAAAAAAACATTAATTCATGAAAACTTGGCTTATTAGGCAAATCGGGCCTTGAATAGTAGGCTGAGAAGTGCGTTCTGGCTATTAGGTACGACATATATATATATATATATATATATATATATATATATATATATATATATATATATATATATATATATATATATATATATATATATATATATATATATATATATATATATATATATATACAGTATATCGGAAGAGAGTACCACCTCTAGCTGGAAGAAGGGGGGACCCATAGCCTCGGAGGAAACCACGCATAACGCATTAGAGGGAATGTTTAGATCCCCTCCAATACAGTTTCTGTGTGCTTTTCTCCTACCACCCCCTTCCTTGAATATTTTTTGTGCTTTATTATGCATTTGATGGTTACAAGATATACATGGGTTGATACAAAAATAATAATGCAAAAAGGTGCTTAAAGGTTATGGATCTCTTGAAGAACACAACAATGGGAAACATTGATGAATGTCACAGACGGGTTCGATCATTGTTGCAAGTCAAACACTTCTTCGAATTCCTCTGAAGTTGGACTAGTGCCCAAGACGCAACAGGCATTTCCCCTCTGAATCGCAACACTGAGGCGCTGGAACAAGAAACTTTTTGCTCTCTGGTCTTTTGTAGCGCTGATCAATTTGTCCCCCAACTCCTTCAGGAACTTCAATGCACATTTTCCCCACGAACCGAGGGTCTCCGAGCCGATCGGAACAAAGCTGTAGCAGTGTGCTAGACCTCTGTATTTAATAATTTTCTGCGATTCCCTGAAAGAAGCAGCACCACCGCTTTCACGTGTGCTGTAGTGGAGGTAGGTACTGGCCAGTGTGGCAGCGCACGTGTAGTCCCATACCACTTGCTTACCATCCTTCCAAGGTAGCAAGGTGACCCCATCAGGGCGCTTCTGAGGGTCGTTAGGTCTGGATAAGTGTGGTTCTCTTTGTGCCGGGCAGCGGGCTGTGGCGAGGCTCCTCTTGATGATGTCGTTGACTTCTTCATGTCTTGCAATTTTACCCTGTGATTTACGACATACCAGACCATGACGACCATATTGGTCTGCCATCGCAGTTCCGCAGATGCACCTATGTTCGGTGAGGATGGGGGCGGCAAGGCGAAGGGCAACTCCAATGCGGAGAGCGTCATGACTGAGGCGAGTTCCCAGGGCTGCATTGGGCACAGCAAATAAAAAATCCCCGGCGTGGGGTGCTGTTACCGCTAGGAGGCGGGCTTTGTTTTCAGCATCAGCGTTGTCAATCATTGCTGTGACAGTCTTTTCCATTATGGGGCTATCCCAGTGGGCCTGCTTGTGGTCTTTTGGGACTTGTGGTCGGGGTTGAGGGTGTGCAATGGTGTCCCATTGTCTGGCTGCTTCGATGAACGTTTGATCATGAGTTCCCGCTGTCTCTCTCATACGCTCTGGTAGGATCTGCCCTACCAATTCGTTGGCTGCTGTACATGAGGATAAGAATGCTGGAAGTGCTACCTCAGTTGCCTTTCGTATGCCTATCCCTCCAAATCTCACTGGTAGTGTTGCTTGGTCCCACTGACTGTCATCTAAATCTAGGTTGAGCGCCTTCCTGAATATTGACCTGAGGAGCTCATCATATTGATTTAGAAGTGGGTTGCCAAAAGTTGGTGCACACCTTAAGAAGTATACAGTATATCTATCTATATATATATATATATATATATATATATATATATATATATATATATATATATATATATATATATGAATGAGTGAATGAGGGTGTAAGAGAGAAAGCGTGACAATGTTTCTCCTCCTACCTCATTTATTTTTGGCCTCTGGTGGGTGGCGACCTTTTTTTTTTTGTTTTTCAAGAAAAGTAATGTTTAAAATTTGTGGTTAAATCTTGATTTGTGGCTATGGCGGACCTGGTCGAGGACCGGGCCGCGGGGACGCTAAGCCCCGAGATCATCTCAAGATAACCTGACACACTTTTGAAGCAAGTTAACCAATTTTCATGTTCTTTGACACAAATATATGTACATATATCACTAGGCTTTAGTACACAATCCGTAGTCTTGTTTCATCAGGTGAATCAAGAAGTGGCCTACAACAGTCTATACAGGCAGTTTACATCTACGGTGAGTCAGTCACACAGTTACCAGTCCTGCTCCACACCCAGGTAACTGGGCGGCGGGTTCACAGTCACGTGCAGGCTCCACCCACAGTAACCTAACTTTGCACACTTATCAAACATTCCCGGCACTATATCACTATGAATGAAGTATTTACACATTTCTCTGACACCATTGATGGTGTTATCTCGACATTCTGCGAGTTTTATAATCTGGTTGGTTGGTTAAGATTTGCCACCTGGAACAGTTCCAAGTAGCACGGGCTATGGTGACCCCGCAATATTTTGTTTTATAAGCATAGCGGGTTTACTCTCCCGGACAATTATATTACAACAAAATAATCGAAAGTGATGGTTTGTTATTGTAGGAGTTCCGTCCTCTGTGGTTGGCAGGTGAGCTCACAGAAAACGGCTCTGGCAGAATGCAAAGGGTAGGCTACGATAACTTTTCGTGGGTTTATTCTCCGAATTAAAATTTATCATACTGTAATTTGTTGAATAAATTACACAGTATTGATGTACAGGTTTCTGAGCTTCTCGATTTCTATCATATCTACGTTTGAAATTGTGTATGGATCGCTTCCTAATGCATTTCATTTATTATATGCTGACACTGAAAAAGTTCTTTCTAATGTGTGTGTGGCTCATTTGGGTAGTCAGTCGGCTTCCACATGTGTTCCCTTGTGCATGTACACCTTCCCTTCCCCCCGTGTTAAATAATCGATCCTTGTCTACCCTGTCAATTCCCCTGATGATTTTGTATGTTGTAATCATGTCACCCAGAGCTCTTCTGCCTTCCAATGATGTGAAGTGCAGTTCACGCAGCCTTTCCTTGTAACTCATGCCTCTTAGTTCTGGGACTAGTCTAGTAGTATACCTCTGAACTTTTTCCAGCTTCGTCTAGTGCTTGACAAGGTATGGACCTTGTATGGACCAAGGTATTGTATGTATGTGTTGTATGCTGGGGCCGCATACTCCAGGATTGGTCTTACATATGTGGTATACAAGGCTCTGAATGATTCCTTACAAAGGTTACTGAAGGCAGTTCTGATGTTAGCCAGCCTTGCGTATGCAAATGATGATATTTTTTTATGTGAGCTTCAGGAGACAGTTTGGCATGATTTCAACTCCTAGATCTTTGTGCGAGTGTGTAATTACCTAAGTATAGTTACAGGATGAGAGCTATGCTCGTGGTGTCCCGTCTTCCCAGAACTCTTTATCTAATAACGTGTTGAAACTACTGACGGTTTTGACCTCCACCACCTTCTCACTTTGCTTTTACCAACCGTCTACCACTACACTGTTTGCAAAAGAAAACTTTCTAATATTTTTTGGGCACCTTTGTTTCCTTAGCTTGTATCTGTGTCGTCTTGTTCGTTAAGTTGCTGGTCTCAGGAATTCCTCTGTCAATTTGGTTGATTCCTGTTAGTATTTTGTAAGTGGTGATCATATCAGCTCTTATTTTTCGACCACTTGGACGGTCTCGCTTTATGCAGGTCGGTGTTCAATCCCCGACCGTCCAAGTGGTCTCGCTTTATGCAGGTCGGTGTTCAATCCCCGACCGTCCAAGTGGTTGGGCACCATCCCTTCCCCCGTCCCATCCAAAATCCTTATCCTGACCCCTTCCAAGTGCTATATAGCCATAATGGCTTGGCGTTTTCCCTTAATAATTCCTCCTCCTCCTAATTTTTGCATGTTTAACGCCTCTAGTCTCTCCTCGTAACTTGTTTTTCAGGTCCGAAAACCATTTTGTAGCTTGCCGTTACACCTTTTATTCTACTTTTGTCTGGCAAAAGTCATGAACAGTGTCATTAGTATTTAACCATCCATGTAATTATAAGCTAGTGTGACGTTGGAAAGTGACGCATACGCACCTTTCAGTGTTCCTTATATGTTCCTGTCATACTGAAACCATTCTGTCTCTGTCATTAATATGTCATTACTCTCCAGGTGTTAGCCCTTACACACAGAGATCACACTAACGTGATGCATCAAATGAACAAATCCACGAGGGCCGTGACGAGGATTCCAACCTGCATTTTAACCCTGTCGTAGCTCAGTCGATTAAGGCAGTGTCTGGGATGCTCCCGGACGCAGGTTCGAATCCTCGTCACGGCCCTTGTGGATTTGTGTTCTACCCATTTGGCTTTATTTTTTTTCTAGTGTTTTGACTAGCACGCTTGTTAATGATAAGGGTCTGTAATTTAGAGGGGTCTTCTCGGCTACTATTTTTATTGATTGGAAGTATGTTTCAATGTGAGTGATGGTGGTGGTAAGTTGGTGACTACTAATGTTAGTGTTGTGTAGGGAGGATACACTTGTCTGTGTTGGTGGAACAGTCGAGGCTCATCACCTGAGCCACTGGTTGACACACAACAGTCGAGGCTCATCACCTGAGCCACAGGTTGACACACAACAGTCGAGGCTCATCACCTGAGCCACAGGTTGACACACAACAGTCGAGGCTCATCACCTGAGCCACTGGTTGACACACAACAGTCGAGGCTCATCACCTGAGCCACTGGTTGACACACAACAGTCGAGGCTCATCACCTGAGCCACAGGTTGACACACAACAGTCGAGGCTCATCACCTGAGCCACAGGTTGACACACAACAGTCGAGGCTCATCACCTGAGCCACTGGTTGACACACAACAGTCGAGGCTCATCACCTGAGCCACTGGTTGACACACAACAGTCGAGGCTCATCACCTGAGCCACTGGTTGACACACAACAGTCGAGGCTCATCACCTGAGCCACAGGTTGACACACAACAGTCGAGGCTCATCACCTGAGCCACTGGTTGACACACAACAGTCGAGGCTCATCACCTGAGCCACTGGTTGACACACAACAGTCGAGGCTCATCACCTGAGCCACTGGTTGACACACAACAGTCGAGGCTCATCACCTGAGCCACAGGTTGACACACAACAGTCGAGGCTCATCACCTGAGCCACTGGTTGACACACAACAGTCGAGGCTCATCACCTGAGCCACTGGTTGACACACAACAGTCGAGGCTCATCACCTGAGCCACAGGTTGACACACAACAGTCGAGGCTCATCACCTGAGCCACTGGTTGACACACAACAGTCGAGGCTCATCACCTGAGCCACTGGTTGACACACAACAGTCGAGGCTCATCACCTGAGCCACAGGAGAAGCTTACAGCATCTTGGCTCTCCCAACACCATCACGCTAGCCAGCTATAGACATTCACGTGAAATTAATACCTTTAACGATGGTTCATGAACTATTTGAAGCATAAGTCTTAAAATAGGAATTGAAGTTCACAGGTCAGTAGCCGCGTTTCTCACCGTTATTCTCATTTTATCTTGTGTTTACTGTTTTACTGTGTAATGGTGGTGGGAGCGAGTGTAGGTGAAGCTGGGACTTATGGCACCCACCACGTGTCTTGGGGGGGGGGTCCTCGTGGCACCCACCACGTGTCTTGGGGCACCCAACACGTGTCTTGGGGCACCCAACACGTGTCTTGGGGGATCCTCGTGGCACCCACCACGTGTCTTGGGGCACCCACCACGTGTCTTGGAGGATCCCCGTGGCACCCACCACGTGTCTTGGAGGATCCCCGTGGCACCCACCACGTGTCTTGGGGGATCCCCGTGGCACCCACCACGTGTCTTGGGGCACCCACCACGTGTCTTGGAGGATCCCCGTGGCACCCACCACGTGTCTTGGGGCACCCACCACGTGTCTTTGAGGATCCCCGTGGCACCCACCACGTGTCTTGGAGGATCCCCGTGGCACCCACCACGTGTCTTGGGGCACCCACCACGTGTCTTTGAGGATCCCCGTGGCACCCACCACGTGTCTTGGAGGATCCCCGTGGCACCCACCACGTGTCTTGGAGGATAATGCACATTCTGACACCATGTCTCTTCTCTCCACAGGTTATGAAGTCCCACAATCCGACATGCCAGGATGTGAGTATTGAAATTTTGTGTTGGTGTCCCTACAGTGTTGTCCCTACAGTGTTGTTGTCCCTACAGTGTTGTCCCTACAGTGTTGTTGTCCCTACAGTGTTGTTGTCTCTACAGTGTTGTTGTCCCTACAGTGTTGTTGTCCCTACAGTGTTGTTGTCCCTACAGTGTTGCCCCTACAGTGTTGTTGTCCCTACAGTGTTGTTGTCCCTACAGTGTTGTTGTCCCTACAGTGTTGTCCCTACAGTGTTGTTGTCCCTACAGTGTTGTCCCTACAGTGTTGTTGTCCCTACAGTGTTGTTGTCCCTACAGTGTTGTTGTCCCTACAGTGTTGTTGTCCCTACAGTGTTGTTGTCCCTACAGTGTTGTTGCCCCTACAGTGTTGTTGTCTCTACAGTGTTGTTGTCCCTACAGTGTTGTCCCTACAGTGTTGTTGTCCCTACAGTGTTGTTGTCCCTACAGTGTTGTTGTCCCTACAGTGTTGTTGCCCCTACAGTGTTGTTGTCTCTACAGTGTTGTTGTCCCTACAGTGTTGTTGTCCCTACAGTGTTGTTGTCCCTACAGTGTTGTCCCTACAGTGTTGTTGTCCCTACAGTGTTGTTGTCCCTACAGTGTTGTTGTCCCTACAGTGTTGTTGTCCCTACAGTGTTGTTGTCCCTACAGTGTTGTTGTCCCTACAGTGTTGTTGTCCCTACAGTGTTGTTGTCCCTAACAGTGTTGTTGTCCCTACAGTGTTGTTGTCCCTACAGTGTTGTTGTCCCTACAGTGTTGTTGTTGCCCCTACAGTGTTGTTGTCCCTACAGTGTTGTTTGTCCCTACAGTGTTGTTGTCCCTACAGTGTTGTTGTCCCTACAGTGTTGTTGTCCCTACAGTGTTGTTGTCCCTACAGTGTTGTTGTCCTCTACAGTGTTGTTGTCCCTACAGTGTTGTTGTCCCTACAGTGTTGTTGTCTCTACAGTGTTGTTGTCCCTACAGTGTTGTTGTCCCTACAGTGTTGTTGTCCCTACAGTGTTGTTGTCCCTACAGTGTTGTTGTCCCTACAGTGTTGTTGTCCCTACAGTGTTGTTGTCCCTACAGTGTTGTTGTCCCTACAGTGTTGTTGTCCCTACAGTGTTGTTGTCCCTACAGTGTTGTTGTCCCTACAGTGTTGTTGTCCCTACAGTGTTGTTGTCCCTACAGTGTTGTTGTCCCTACAGTGTTGTTGTCCCTACAGTGTTGTTGTCCCTACAGTGTTGTTGTCCCTACAGTGTTGTTGTCCCTACAGTGTTGTTGTCCCTACAGTGTTGTTGTCCCTACAGTGTTGTTGTCCCTACAGTGTTGTTGTCCCTACAGTGTTGTTGTCCCTACAGTGTTGTTGTCCCTACAGTGTTGTTGTCCCTACAGTGTTGTTGTCCCTACAGTGTTGTTGTCCCTACAGTGTTGTTGTCCCTACAGTGTTGTTGTCCCTACAGTGTTGTTGTCCCTACAGTGTTGTTGTCCCTACAGTGTTGTTGTCCCTACAGTGTTGTTGTCCCTACAGTGTTGTTGTCCCTACAGTGTTGTTGTCCCTACAGTGTTGTTGTCCCTACAGTGTTGTTGTCCCTACAGTTGTTGTCCCTACAGTGTTGTTGTCCCTACAGTGTTGTTGTCCCTACAGTGTTGTTGTCCCTACAGTGTTGTTGTCCCTACAGTGTTGTTGTCCCTACAGTGTTGTTGTCCCTACAGTGTTGTTGTCCCTACAGTGTTGTTGTCCCTACAGTGTTGTTGTCCCTACAGTGTTGTTGTCCCTACAGTGTTGTTGTCCCTACAGTGTTTGTCCCTACAGTGTTGTTGTCCCTACAGTGTTGTTGTCCCTACAGTGTTGTTGTCCCTACAGTGTTGTTGTCCCTACAGTGTTGTTGCCCCTACAGTGTTGTTGTCCCTACAGTGTTGTTGCCCTACAGTGTTGTTGTCCCTACAGTGTTGTTGTCCCTACAGTGTTGTTGTCCCTACAGTGTTGTTGTCCCTACAGTGTTGTTGTCCCTACAGTGTTGTTGTCCCTACAGTGTTGTTGTCCCTACAGTGTTGTTGTCCCTACAGTGTTGTTGTCCCTACAGTGTTGTTGTCCCTACAGTGTTGTTGTCCCTACAGTGTTGTTGTCCCCTACAGTGTTGTTGTCCCTACAGTGTTGTCCCTACAGTGTTGTTGTCCCTACAGGTGTTGTCCCTACAGTGTTGTTGTCCCTACAGTGTTGTTGTCCCTACAGTGTTGTTGTCCCTACAGTGTTGTTGTCCCTACAGTGTTGTTGTCCCTACAGTGTTGTTGTCCCTACAGTGTTGTTGTCCCTACAGTGTTGTTGTCCCTACAGTGTTGTTGTCCCTACAGTGTTGTTGTCCCTACAGTGTTGTTGTCCCTACAGTGTTGTTGTCCCTACAGTGTTGTCCCTACAGTGTTGTTGTCCCTACAGTGTTGTTGTCCCTACAGTGTTGTTGCCCCTACAGTGTTGTTGTCCCTACAGTGTTGTTGTCCCTACAGTGTTGTTGTCCCTACAGTGTTGTTGTCCCTACAGTGTTGTTGTCCCTACAGTGTTGTTGTCCCTACAGTGTTGTTGTCCCTACAGTGTTGTTGTCCCTACAGTGTTGTTGTCCCTACAGTGTTGTTGTCCCTACAGTGTTGTTGTCCCTACAGTGTTGTCCCTACAGTGTTGTTGTCCCTACAGTGTTGTTGTCCCTACAGTGTTGTTGCCCCTACAGTGTTGTTGCCCCTACAGTGTTGTTGTCCCTACAGTGTTGTTGTCCCTACAGTGTTGTTGTCCCTACAGTGTTGTTGCCCCTACAGTGTTGTTGCCCCTACAGTGTTGTTGTCCCTACAGTGTTGTTGTCCCTACAGTGTTGTTGTCCCTACAGTGTTGTTGTCCCTACAGTGTTGTTGTCCCTACAGTGTTGTCCCTACAGTGTTGTTGTCCCTACAGTGTTGTTGTCCCTACAGTGTTGTCCCTACAGTGTTGTTGTCCCTACAGTGTTGTTGTCCCTACAGTGTTGTCCCTACAGTGTTGTTGTCCCTACAGTGTTGTCCCTACAGTGTTGTTGTCCCTACAGTGTTGTCCCTACAGTGTTGTTGTCCCTACAGTGTTGTTGTCCCTACAGTGTTGTCGACGAGTCGTGATGGTCAATGTGTCTCTTGCAACACCTGTGTTCATCGTGGGTTTTATTTACGTAGAGTACACGTGTTTCTGGTGGTGTGTTTGGGTGTTGTGACCTGTGATAGTGGTGGTGCAGGTGTTTGGAGGTGTTTCCTCCCTCCCACCAACTCCTCTCCACCGTCCCCATCCCTTCCACCACCGTCCCGTCTTCAGCCTCAGCTGTGATGTCCATACGAACACCTGAGACAAACGCAAGGTGAAGGTAGAGCAGGCAAGCAGTGAAATAAGTCAGTGAAGTGATGGAGTGAGGCGGGCAGTCATTGACTGGAGGAGTGAGGCGGGCAGTCATTGACTGGAGGAGTGAGGCGGGCAGTCATTGACTGGAGGAGTGAGCTGACTTAGGCTGCCCAAGTGTTAACATCATCTATAGTCTATTGATGATGTGTTAATAGATAGCTGACGTCCTGCACGGTTATCTTGAAGTTATCTTGAGATGATTTCGGGGCTTTTTTTTTTTAGTGTCCCCGCGGCCCGGTCCTTGACCAGGCCTCCACCCCCAGGAAGCAGCCCGTGACAGCTGACTAACTCCTACGTACCTATTTTACTGCTAGGTAACAGGGGCATAGGGTGAAAGAAACTTTGCCCATTGTTTCTCGCCGGCGCCTGGGATCAAACCCGGGACCACGGTGCCCTAAAATTAGCTTCATCATATCTCCCATGCTATTGATACACCAACACGGCCGCTAATGTCAGTAATACACTACACATTAAGCAGGCGATGAGTCACAATAACGTGGCTGAAGTATGTCGACCAGACCACACACTAGAAGGTGAAGGGACGACCACGTTTCTCTCCGTCCTGGACCATTCTCACAGTCGATCAATCTACAAATTAAGCAATTCAGTGATACAAAATTTGTTACCAATTCAAAGATTCACTAGCCTGTAGAACTAGTGAGAAGGGGGAGCATTTTTACAGGAGGGCTTGTGGGTAGATAGTTGATCAAGATGTGGGTGTGTGGGCTGACCTAGTGGGTTGGGGGGGAGGGATCTTGTCTTATAGCTGAGTGGACAGCGATCTGGACTCGTAATCCTAGGGTTCGGGTTCGATCCCCGGTGATGGCAGAAATAAATGGGCAGAGTTTCTTTCGCTCTGATGCTTTGGTTGTGTTGTGTTTGTATTGTAGGGGTCGTGGTAGTGTTGCATGGTGTTGTGGTAGTGTTGTATGGTGTTGTGGTAGTGTTGTATGGTGTTGTGGTAGTGTTGTGGTAGTGTTGTATGGTGTGGTAGTGTTGTATGGTGTTGTGGTAGTGTTGTATGGTGTTGTGGTAGTGTTGTATGGTGTTGTGGTAGTGTTGTATGGTGTTGTGGTAGTGTTGTATGGTGTTGTGGTAGTGTTGCATGGTGTTGTGGTAGTGTTGTATGGTGTTGTGGTAGTGTTGTATGGTGTTGTGGTAGTGTTGTATGGTGTTGTGGTAGTGTTGTATGGTGTGGTAGTGTTGTATGGTGTTGTGGTAGTGTTGTATGGTGTTGTGGTAGTGTTGCATGGTGTTGTGGTAGTGTTGTATGGTGTTGTGGTAGTGTTGTATGGTGTTGTGGTAGTGTTGTATGGTGTTGTGGTAGTGTTGTATGGTGTTGTGGTAGTGTTGTATGGTGTTGTGGTAGTGTTGCATGGTGTTGTGGTAGTGTTGTATGGTGTTGTGGTAGTGTTGTATGGTGTTGTGGTAGTGTTGTATGGTGTTGTGGTAGTGTTGTACGGTGTTGTCGTAGTGTTGTATGGTGTTGTGGTAGTGTTGTATGGTGTTGTCATAGTGTTGCATGGTGTTGTGGTAGTGTTGTATGGTGTTGTGGTAGTGTTGTATGGTGTTGTGGTAGTGTTGTATGGTGTTGTGGTAGTGTTGTATGGTGTTGTGGTAGTGTTGTATGGTGTTGTGGTAGTGTTGTATGGTGTTGTCAGTGTTGCATGGTGTTGTGGTAGTGTTGTATGGTGTTGTGGTAGTGTTGTATGGTGTTGTGGTAGTGTTGTATGGTGTTGTGGTAGTGTTGTATGGTGTTGTGGTAGTGTTGTATGGTGTTGTCATAGTGTTGCATGGTGTTGTGGTAGTGTTGTATGGTGTTGTGGTAGTGTTGTATGGTGTTGTGGTAGTGTTGTATGGTGTTGTGGTAGTGTTGTATGTGTTGTGGTAGTGTTGCATGGTGTTGTGGTAGTGTTGTATGGTGTTGTGGTAGTGTTGTATGGTGTTGTGGTAGTGTTGTGTGTGTTGTGGTAGTGTTGCATGGTGTTGTGGTAGTGTTGTATGGTGTTGTGGTAGTGTTGTGTGTGTTGTGGTAGTGTTGCATGGTGTTGTGGTAGTGTTGTATGGTGTTGTGGTAGTGTTGTATGGTGTTGTGGTAGTGTTGTATGGTGTTGTGGTAGTGTTGTATGGTGTTGTCATAGTGTTGCATGGTGTTGTGGTAGTGTTGTATGGTGTTGTGGTAGTGTTGCATGGTGTTGTGGTAGTGTTGTATGGTGTTGTGGTAGTGTTGTATGTGTTGTGGTAGTGTTGCATGGTGTTGTGGTAGTGTTGTATGGTGTTGTGGTAGTGTTGTATGGTGTTGTGGTAGTGTTGTATGTGTTGTGGTAGTGTTGCATGGTGTTGTGGTAGTGTTGTATGGTGTTGTGGTAGTGTTGTATGGTGTTGTGGTAGTGTTGCATGGTGTTGTGGTAGTGTTGTATGTGTTGTGGTAGTGTTGTATGGTGTGGTAGTGTTGTATGGTGTTGTGGTAGTGTTGTATGGTGCCATGATGGTAGTGTTGTATGGTGTTGTGGTAGTGTTGTATGGTGTTGTGGTAGTGTTGCATGGTGTGGTAGTGTTGTATGTTGTTGTGGTAGTGTTGTATGGTGTTGTGGTAGTGTTGTATGGTGTTGTGGTAGTGTTGTATGGTGTTGTGGTAGTGTTGTATGGTGTTGTGGTAGTGTTGTATGGTGTTGTGGTAGTGTTGTATGGTGTTGTGGTAGTGTTGTATGGTGTGGTAGTGTTGTATGGTGTTGTGGTAGTGTTGTATGTGTTGTGGACAATGTTGCAGGGTGTGGACAGTGTTGCAGGGTGCGGGTTTAGGGTGTGGACAGTGTTGCAGGGTGTGGGTGTAGGGTGTGGACAGTGTTGCAGGGTGCGGGTGTAGGGTGTGGCCAGTGTTGCAGGGTGTGGGTGTAGGGTGTGGAGAGTGTTGCAGGGTGTGGACAGTGTTGCAGGGTGTGGGTGTAGGGTGTGGAGAGTGTTGCAGGGTGTGGAGAGTGTTGCAGGGTGTGGACAGTGTTGCAGGGTGTGGGTGTAGGGTGTGGAGAGTGTTGCAGGGTGTGGACAGTGTTGCAGGGTGTGGGTGTAGGGTGTGGAGAGTGTTGCAGGGTGTGGACAGTGTTGCAGGGTGTGGGTGTAGGGTGTGGAGAGTGTTGCAGGGTGTGGACAGTGTTGCAGGGTGTGGGTGTAGGGTGTGGAGTGTGTTGCAGGGTGTGGACAGTGTTGCAGGGTGTGGGTGTAGGGTGTGGACAGTGTTGAAGGGTGTGGGTGTAGGGTGTGGACAGTGTTGCAGGGTGTGGGTGTAGGGTGTGGACAGTGTTGCAGGGTGTGGGTGTAGGGTGTGGAGAGTGTTGCAGGGTGTGGACAGTGTTGCAGGGTGTGGGTGTAGGGTGTGGACAGTGTTGCAGGGTGTGGGTGCAGGGTGTGGGTGTAGGGTGTGGAGAGTGTTGCAGGGTGTGGACAGTGTTGCAGGGTGTGGGTGTAGGGTGTGGAGAGTGTTGCAGGGTGTGGGTGTAGGGTGTGGAGAGTGTTGCAGGGTGTGGGTGTAGGGTGTGGAGAGTGTTGCAGGGTGTGGGTGTAGGGTGTGGAGAGTGTTGCAGGGTGCGGGTGTAGGGTGTGGAGAGTGTTGCAGGGTGCGGGTGTAGGGTGTGGAGAGTGTTGCAGGGTGCGGGTGTGGGTGTGGACAGTGTTGCAGGGTGTGGGTGTAGGGTGTGGACAGTGTTGCAGGGTGTGGGAGTAGGGTGTGGACAGTGTTGCAGGGTGTGGGTGTAGGGTGTGGACAGTGTTGCAGGGTGTGGGAGTAGGGTGTGGACAGTGTTGCAGGGTGTGGACAGTGTTGCAGGGTGTGGGAGTAGGGTGTGGACAGTGTTGCAGGGTGCGGGTGTAGGGTGTGGACAGTGTTGCAGGGTGTGGGTGTAGGGTGTGGACAGTGTTGCAGGGTGTGGAGAGTGTTGCAGGGTGTGGGTGTAGGGTGTGGACAGTGTTGCAGGGTGTGGAGAGTGTTGCAGGGTGTGGACAGTGTTGCAGGGTGTGGACAGTGTTGCAGGGTGTGGGTGTAGGGTGTGGACAGTGTTGCAGGGTGTGGAGAGTGTTGCAGGGTGTGGGTGTAGGGTGTGGACAGTGTTGCAGGGTGTGGGTGTAGGGTGTGGACAGTGTTGCAGGGTGTGGAGAGTGTTGCAGGGTGTGGGTGTAGGGTGTGGAGAGTGTTGCAGGGTGTGGGTGCAGGGTGCGGGTGTAGGGTGTGGAGAGTGTTGCAGGGTGCGGGTGTAGGGTGTGGAAAGTGTTGCAGGGTGTGGGTGTAGGGTGTGGAGAGTGTTGCAGGGTGCGGGTGTAGGGTGTGGAAAGTGTTGCAGGGTGTGGGTGTAGGGTGTGGAGAGTGTTGCAGGGTGTGGGTGCAGGGTGCGGGTGTAGGGTGTGGACAGTGTTGCAGGGTGCGGGTGTAGGGTGTGGAAAGTGTTGCAGGGTGTGGGTGTAGGGTGTGGAGAGTGTTGCAGGGTGTGGGTGTAGGGTGTGGAGAGTGTTGCAGGGTGTGGGTGTAGGGTGTGGAGAGTGTTGCAGGGTGTGGGTGTAGGGTGTGGAGAGTGTTGCAGGGTGCGGGTGTAGGGTGTGGAGAGTGTTGCAGGGTGTGGGTGCAGGGTGTGGGTGTAGGGTGTGGAGAGTGTTGCAGGGTGTGGGTGTAGGGTGTGGAGAGTGTTGCAGGGTGCGGGTGTAGGGTGTGGAGAGTGTTGCAGGGTGTGGGTGTAGGGTGTGGAGAGTGTTGCAGGGTGTGGGTGTAGGGTGTGGAGAGTGTTGCAGGGTGTGGGTGTAGGGTGTGGAGAGTGTTGCAGGGTGCGGGTGTAGGGTGTGGAGAGTGTTGCAGGGTGTGGGTGTAGGGTGTGGAGAGTGTTGCAGGGTGCGGGTGTAGGGTGTGGAGAGTGTTGCAGGGTGCGGGTGTAGGGTGTGGGTGTAGGGTGTGGAGAGTGTTGCAGGGTGCGGGTGTAGGGTGTGGAGAGTGTTGCAGGGTGTGGGTGCAGGGTGTGGGTGTAGGGTGTGGAGAGTGTTGCAGGGTGTGGGTGTAGGGTGTGGAGAGTGTTGCATGGTGTGGGTGTAGGGTGTGGAGAGTGTTGCAGGGTGCGGGTGTAGGGTGTGGAGAGTGTTGCAGGGTGCGGGTGTAGGGTGTGGAGAGTGTTGCAGGGTGTGGGTGTAGGGTGTGGAGAGTGTTGCAGGGTGTGGACAGTGTTGCAGGGTGCGGGTGTAGGGTGTGGACAGTGTTGCAGGGTGCGGGTGTAGGGTGTGGAGAGTGTTGCAGGGTGTGGGTGTAGGGTGTGGAGAGTGTTGCAGGGTGTGGGTGTAGGGTGTGGAGAGTGTTGCAGGGTGTGGAGAGTGTTGCAGGGTGTGGACAGTGTTGCAGGGTGCGGGTGTAGGGTGTGGACAGTGTTGCAGGGTGCGGGTGTAGGGTGTGGAGAGTGTTGCAGGGTGTGGGTGTAGGGTGTGGAGAGTGTTGCAGGGTGCGGGTGTAGGGTGTGGAGAGTGTTGCAGGGTGTGGGTGTAGGGTGTGGAGAGTGTTGCAGGGTGTGGGTGTAGGGTGTGGAGAGTGTTGCAGGGTGCGGGTGTAGGGTGTGGAGAGTGTTGCAGGGTGTGGGTGTAGGGTGTGGACAGTGTTGCAGGGTGCGGGTGTAGGGTGTGGAGAGTGTTGCAGGGTGTGGGTGTAGGGTGTGGAGAGTGTTGCAGGGTGTGGGTGTAGGGTGTGGAGAGTGTTGCAGGGTGCGGGTGTAGGGTGTGGAGAGTGTTGCAGGGTGCGGGTGTAGGGTGTGGAGAGTGTTGCAGGGTGTGGGTGTAGGGTGTGGAGAGTGTTGCAGGGTGCGGGTGTAGGGTGTGGAGAGTGTTGCA
The DNA here is from genome assembly GCF_040958095.1 of Procambarus clarkii. Lineage (NCBI taxonomy): Eukaryota > Metazoa > Arthropoda > Malacostraca > Decapoda > Cambaridae > Procambarus > Procambarus clarkii. Next base: position 4,858,879 of record NC_091221.1, on the reverse strand, counting down.
GGGTGCGGGTGTAGGGTGTGGAGAGTGTTGCAGGGTGCGGGTGTAGGGTGTGGAGAGTGTTGCAGGGTGTGGGTGTAGGGTGTGGAGAGTGTTGCAGGGTGCGGGTGTAGGGTGTGGAGGGTGTTGCAGGGTGCGGGTGTAGGGTGTGGAAAGTGTTGCAGGGTGTGGGTGTAGGGTGTGGAGAGTGTTGCAGGGTGTGGGTGTAGGGTGTGGAGAGTGTTGCAGGGTGTGGGTGCAGGGTGCGGGTGCAGGGTGTGGAGAGTGTTGCAGGGTGCGGGTGTAGGGTGTGGAGAGTGTTGCAGGGTGCGGGTGTAGGGTGTGGAGAGTGTTGCAGGGTGTGGGTGTAGGGTGTGGAGAGTGTTGCAGGGTGCGGGTGTAGGGTGTGGAGAGTGTTGCAGGGTGCGGGTGTAGGGTGTGGAGAGTGTTGCAGGGTGTGGGTGTAGGGTGTGGAGAGTGTTGCAGGGTGTGGGTGTAGGGTGTGGAGAGTGTTGCAGGGTGTGGGTGTAGGGTGTGGAGAGTGTTGCAGGGTGCGGGTGTAGGGTGTGGAGAGTGTTGCAGGGTGTGGGTGTAGGGTGTGGAGAGTGTTGCAGGGTGTGGGTGCAGGGTGCGGGTGCAGGGTGTGGAGAGTGTTGCAGGGTGCGGGTGTAGGGTGTGGAGAGTGTTGCAGGGTGCGGGTGTGGGTGTAAGGCTGCTCTAGGATCAGGGAAGTGCTGCTGCCGCCTTACCAATAACGCAATGCTTGAGCCACCTGACCCTCCGGTGGTTTTTTCTTTGTGTGGTGTAGGAACATGTGGGGTAGAGGCGGCGGCCGTGGCGGCGGCGGCGGCGGGGGATATCACCGGCCCCGCCCACACCCTCAAGGTCTCTCTGCTAGTCTCCCTACACGCCCACGCCTCCCACCACGCCCACGCCTCCCACCACGCCCATATACTGCTACCCTACACGCCTGCTTCATCCACGTGTTGTCTCACTACCTCTTCGAAAGATATCATGTAACGTTAACAGTGAATACCAGCATTATCCTCACTTTAATAAGACTATCAAAATCATCAGATTAGGCAAAATTGTAATTAATTTTGTCAATAAAGATGTTAATAATAAATGTAACGTTAAACACTACTCCCTCAGCATCTGACTCCTCCCGCTTCCTGAAATAGAGGGAATACAGAGAACACATACGGCACGCATAGACGCGATAAAGCACCTAAATTATTGGGATCGTCTCAAAGCCCTCCAAATGTACGCTCTAGAGAGGAGACGAGAGAGATACCAAATAATATACACCTGGAAGATACTGGAGGGTCAAGTACCAAATCTACACAGTAAAATAACAACGTACTGGAGTGAACGATATGGAAGAAAATGCAGAATAGAACCAGTGAAGAGCAGAGGTGCCATAGGCACAATCAGAGAACACTGTATAAACATCAGAGGTCCAGTGAAGAGCAGAGGTGCCATAGGCACAATCAGAGAACACTGTATAAACATCAGAGGTCCGCGGTTGTTCAACGTCCTCCCAGCGAGCATAAGAAATATTGCCGGAACAACCGTGGACATCTTCAAGAGGAAACTAGATAGTTTCCTCCAAGGAGTGCCGGACCAACCGGGCTGTGGTGGGTATGTGGGCCTGCGGGCCACTCCAAGCAACAGCCTGGTGGACCAAACTCTCACAAGTCAAGCCTGCCTGGCCTCGGGCCGGGCTTGGGGAGTAGAAGAACTCCCAGAACCCCATCAACCAGGTATATGTGGGCCTGCGGGCCGCTCCAAGCAACAGCCTGGTGGACCAAACTCTCACAAGTCAAGCCTGGCCTCGGGCCGGGCTTGGGGAGTAGAACAACTCCCAGAACCCCATCAACCAGGTATATGTGGGCCTGCGGGCCGCTCCAAGCAACAGCCTGGTGGACCAAACTCTCACAAGTCAAGCCTGGCCTCGGACCGGGCTTGGGGAGTAGAAGAACTCCCAGAACCCTATCAACCAGGTACCCAACTGGTACATGTCACCCACTCCATCACCCCCACATCTGCCACTCCCCCTCACCCCCCCCCCCCCCCCACACACACACTTGCCTCCCTCTTCAACTCCCCCACACACTCGTGAAGCGTGATGGGTTGGTGAAGCTTGGGAGTGGTGACACTGTCCGCCTCCTGTCATGCTGCTTCCTTCCTCACCCTCCTCATGCCTCCCACACGCACGCACGCACGTGCACACACACACACACACACACACACACACACACACACACACACACACACACACACACACACACACACACACACACACACATTTTAATTAGCGTAATTCAAAATAGTTGAGGAAATACTGTGCAGTGTGAAACCAGACCTCACCGACCTCTGACCGCGTGACCTCACCTCGGCAGCAACCCTTATATCACCACGTGGGACGACGATTGGAGATTCACTCACCTATTGTGTTAGCAGATTGTGCAAGGTATTGAGGAGCGCCTTTTTGGCTAGATTGTTACTGCAATGACTAGAAGGGGTTCAAGGTCAATCACCAGCAGGGATGAGGAGGAGGACAGATTTATAGACAAATTAATAGGGAAATTTGTAGAGAGAAGGAGTGATTGGTTGGAGGATCTAATCCAGGGGATTAAAAGTGAGGTATTTCAGCAAATACAGGATGCGGTAGAGAGGCAGAAACAAGAACTTATGCTCTATGTTCAGGAAGAGATTAGGAAGGGAAGAGAGGACTGGGAGAGGGAATGTGCTCGTATCACAAACGAATTAGGAAGGTTTAGCAGCATGGCTAAGGATAGAGTGGGATTAGTGGGAGATGGGTTAGTGACTGCGGTTGGGATGGGGAATCCCCAGGGGACAGGCTACCAGCATGACAATGAATTCCTGAGGAGACGGTCTATTATAATACATGGATTATTCGAATCTAGGGCACCAACAAGACAAGAGAGAATAGAAACAGAAAATTACGAATTGCACGAGATATTGAGGTGTATTGGAGCAGAGATGGCAGAACGCGAGGTGGATATCAATCGACGGGTTGGACCTTACAATTGTACCAAGAAGAGACCTGTTCTGGTGCAATTCTCCAATGAGGAGGCAGTGGAGTACATAATGAGGAGCAAGCATTTACTCAGAGGAAGTGAAACCCATTACAATGTGTTTATAGAGAGGTTTATGACGAAAGATGAGCAAACAGCCCACAAAAATAGATGGCAACAACGACAACGTACTAACCTCCCAGGTAATCTCACCTCCCAGGTCACATCCCAGGTCACCTCCCAGGTCACCTCCCAGGTCACCTCCCAGGTCACCTCCCAGGTCGCATCCTCCCCAACTCAGCCCTCCTATACATCCCCCCTGCCTCAGCCTCCCAAAACCCCCCTGTCCCTTCCACATTTGCACCTCCACAACGATTCCCCTGCCCCTGCTACATCACACTTGTCAGCGACCCCAGTGGGTCAAGCCATGCCCTCCCCAAACCCACCTTCCCAGCCCCCCTCCCCAAATACCCCTTCCCACTCCCCTGCCCCTTCTACCCCATTGACTTCAATTCCATCTACTCCATCCCAGCTTCCACTGCACCCCTCTTCCACTCACCCCCAAACCCCACCCAACCCTCACCCCTCCTATGCACCTCCAGCCCACATTTAACCCCCTCACCTTGTGACCCCCTAACACCTTCCCCCATCTCCCTCTTCCCCTCTTCTACCCCAAAACCCTCACCTACCCCCGATTCCCCCCTATCTAATATACCCTCTCTTCCACTCCCAGCACCCATGCTCCATTCTCATCTCACCTCAGTATCCCTCTTCCCCCCAACCTCTCAACCTCTATCTGACTCTCAGTCTCACTCTATTTCTCAACCCCCCTATGCTATTCAGACCCCTAACTTTCAGACCCATTATGCCCTTCTTACCCCCCTAGATGCCCAGACCCCATTTGCCTACCAGGCACTCCCAGGCACCCCCCTAGCACCCCCCCACTCGCCCCCACAGCCCCCACTTGCCCCCCAGACACCCCCCAGTTCCCCCCAGACCCCTGGTGAAAGGGGGAACTCTGACACCCGAGTTTCCAAGAAGAGTCTCAAGGTTTGGTACACCAATGCTGATGGGGTAGCCAATAAAGCAGAAGAGATAAAAGAAAGAGTTAGTGAGGCAGACCCAGACATAGTGGCAATAGTGGAAACTAAAATAAATGGCATGATCTCGGATGCAATCTTTCCAGAGGGGTACCAGGTGATAAGAAAAGAAAGGACACAGAGACAGGGAGGTGGAGTGGCACTACTAATAAAGCGGAAATGGAAGTTTGATGAGCTGGAAAATCCGGGTACCAATGAAAGCACAAGCTTCATACATGGAACCCTGACAGTGGATGGGAAGAAGATTGTAATCTTGATACTCTACAATCCCCCACCAAACAGTAGAAGGCCCAGGCAGGAGTACGAGGACAGCAACAAGACATGTATGGATGAACTGCAGAGGGCAGCAACTTTAGCGCATAGAATGAGAGCGAAGCTGCTGGTCATGGGGGACCTAAATCACGGAGAGATAGATTGGGAAACGAGGAATCCCCATGGCGGGGAGGAGACCTGGGGAGCGAAGCTGGTAGACGTTATCGACAGGAATTTCCTAACACAGCATGTGAAAGAAGATACTAGGGAAAGAGGAGGGGATACGCCCAGCCTATTAGATCTCATTATCACTCAGAATGTAGAAGACATCGAGCAGTTGGAACATGAAATACCACTAGGAGCTAGTGACCATTGTGTCCTAGCCTTTGACTACATGATGGAGCTTAAAATTGTGACCAAAGGACAAGAGGTCCGGGAAAGGAGACTTGATTACAGAAAAGGGGACTACAGAGGGATAAGGGACTACCTGGGAGAAGTGCAGTGGGAGGAAGAACTTAGAGGAAAAACAGTGCAAGGTATGATGACCCAAGTCATATTGAAATGCAAGGAGGCTGAAGATAGATTTATTCCAACAATAAAGAAAAAAAGCAGGAGGGAATATAATAACCCATGGTTTAATAGACAGTGTCAGGAAGCAAAGGTGAGAAGCAGGAGGGAGTGGAGGAAGTACAGAAGACAAAGGACAGAGGACAACAGGATTAGATGTAACAGAGCTAGGAATGATTACATTAACATAAGACGAGTGTCGGAAAGAAATTATGAGAACGATATTGCAGTCAAAGCGAAAAAGCAACCAAAATTACTACATAGCCATATAAGAAGGAAGATGTCGGTAAATGACCAAGTGACAAGACTGAGGAAAACAGAAGGGGCATATACAGAAAGCGACAAGGAAATCTGCGAGGTACTGAATGCAAAATTCCATGGAGTGTTCACTACCGAGCCTGAGCAGCTCCCATTGTTAGAAGAGATTACCCAAGATGAAAGACTATCAGATATAGAGGTGACAGCAGAGGATGTAATGAAACAGTTGACAACACTGGATGCAAATAAAGCTGTTGGACCAGACAAAGTATCACCGTGGATACTTAAAGAGGCAGCGCAGGCTCTCAGCGTGCCTCTGGCAATGATCTTCAATGAGTCACTTATGTCGGGAGAATTGCCCAGTTGCTGGAAGGAGGCAAATGTCGTACCGATTTTCAAAAAGGGGGATAGGGAGGAGGCACTTAACTACAGACCCGTATCACTGACAAGCATCCCCTGCAAAATACTTGAAAGAATAATTAGGCTAAGACTTGTTGAGCACCTGGAGAGCATTGGGTTTGTAAACAAGCACCAACATGGGTTCTGGACAGGGAAATCATGCCTAACAAACCTTTTAGAATTCTATGATAAAGTAACAAGGATAAGGCAGGACAGAGAAGGCTGGGCAGACTGCATATTTCTTGACTGCCAAAAGGCCTTTGATACGGTACCGCACATGAGACTGCTATACAAACTTGAGAGGCAGGCAGGAGTAAGCGGAAAGGCCCTAGTATGGGTGAAGAACTACCTAACAGGAAGGAGCCAGAGGGTAATGGTACGGGGCGAAAAGTCGGACTGGCGAACAGTAACAAGTGGAGTACCTCAAGGATCGGTGCTGGGACCAATCCTCTTTCTAATTTACGTAAATGATATGTTTACAGGAGTGGAATCATACATGTCAATGTTTGCAGATGACGCAAAATTAATGAGAAGAGTTGTGACAGACGAGGATTGTAGGATCCTCCAAGAGGACTTACACAGGCTGCAGAGATGGTCAGAGAAATGGCTACTGGAGTTTAACACCAGTAAATGTAAAGTTATGGAAATGGGATCAGGTGACAGGAGACCAAAGGGACAGTACACAATGAAGGGGAACAGCCTACCTGTAACGATTCGAGAAAGAGACCTGGGAGTGGATGTGACACCCAATCTAACTCCTGAGGCACATATAAATAGGATAACGACAGCAGCGTACTCTACACTGGCGAAAATTAGAACTTCATTCAGAAACCTAAATGAGGAAGCTTTTAGGGCGCTTTACACTGCCTACGTGAGACCCGTCTTAGAGTATGCCGCGCCATCATGGAGCCCCCACCTGAAGAAACACATAAAGAAACTGGAGAAGGTTCAGAGGTTTGCGACGAGGCTTGTCCCAGAGCTACGAGGGATGGGATATGAAGAGCGGCTGAAGGAACTGAACCTTACGACACTAGAGAAAAGAAGGGAGAGAGGAGATATGATAGGGACATATAAAATACTCAGGGGAATTGACAAAGTGGAAATAGATCAAATGTTCACACGTAATAATAACAGAACGAGGGGACATGGGTGGAAACTGGAAACTCAGATGAGTCACAGAGATGTTAGGAAGTTTTCTTTTAGCGTGAGAGTAGTAGAAAAATGGAATGCACTTGGGGAACAGGTTGTGGAAGCAAATACTATTCATACTTTTAAAACTAGGTATGATAGGGAAATGGGACAGGAGTCATTGCTGTAAACAACCGATAGCTAGAAAGGCGGGATCCAAGAGTCAATGCTCGATCCTGCAAGCACATATAGGTGAGTACATATAGGTGAGTACACACTACCAAATGTCAACATATGAGTTTGAGAGTTACTGCATTTGTTGGTTATTGTATTTCTTTAACTGTTGTATGTTTGGGGTTACTGTATTAGTTAAGTGTTGTATGTGTGAGCTACTGTATTTGTCAATTGTTGTATTTGTGAGCTATTGTGCTTTTGTATTCGTCAGCTATTGTGCTGGTGTATTCATCAGCTATTATGCTGTTGTATTTGTCAGCTATTGTATTTATGATCTGTTGCATTTGTGAGGTATGTACTTCTCAGTAGGACCGCATCGAGTTTCTAAATGGTGACGCTCAGTAGGATGGCATCGAACTTCTGAAAGCTAGCTCCACTACAATAGGGCATTGAACTTCTGAAGGCTGTCCTCCAGCAGGAGGCCATAGAAGGCCTAATGGTCTGCCTACATCCCTCGGCTTGAAGCAGGAGCGCCTGCCTGTGAAGCGTAGACCTAGCAAGGGGAACTGTCTGGCGACATGCTCGATATCAACTCGGAAACTGTGGTAATTGTAGGTCACAGTTCAGAGATCACCTGGATTACCTTTATCGTAGATTCCATGAAACTTAAAAATAAATACCCTCAGTTTCGTTTTATTACAATGATGTTATTGTGGAGACACTATCCCTACACCTGAATTTGTTTATATAATTAGTGGATTATGTATAGAACATAATCCCTTATACAAAGTGCACATTATTTTATAGGTAACTAAATGGGGTACCCGGAGGGGTCAGGGTCGACCTGGTCTGTCTCTTTGCATCTGTCTCTATCACACGTAACATCCTCGGACGTAACATCCTGGGACGGGCAGGACAATACCTGACGGAAGGGGGTCAACAGTCTAAGACGGGCTGGACAATACCTGTGAGAGTCAGCAGGACGCGACGACACATGGAGGAGTCTCCAGCACCACACATTGGGTCGTCGTGGTGACGTCTTCCTGAGCCAGATGACTGCTGAAGCTGCTCCTGCAGGAGCAACAGCAGTCCCTCCTGTCACCAGTTAACTGGTCCGCTGGCAACTGTTGCTTCGGGCGGCGCGGGAGTGACTTGGCCTAAGTTGGGAGTTAGAAGACTGAGCCAACACACATGGCTCACTACTGCACTATACTGCCCCGCCACCCACTACACACCACGCCATACTACAACACATCACCACGCTAACATATACTATCAGCCACCGGCCACACACCCATCGCCACCAGCCAATAGTAAACTATCCCCAGACGCTACCATCAAGTAGTCTTATCACACTCCACCAAGTGGTCAACACAGCTTCCCTTATCCAGGTGGCAAGTGGGGTCACGTGGGCTGGTGTAAGGTAGGGGAGGCGAGATGTGTGAGAGAGGGAGTGTGAGAGTGGCAGCGACGCACGTCCGGCTATAACCGTGGTAAAGGCCACACTGACTCCCTGGCGACCATCCCACCAGCTGCTGCTGCTGCTGCTGCTGCCAACGCCAAGCTGACCCAGAGAAGCTACTATTCCTCTCCCATCTCTCTCCCTCCCTCCCTCTCATTCTTCTTGTCAATTACTATTTGTTTTTATCTCTTCGCTTGCTGGCTTAGCATATTTTAGAGATTTTGCAGCTGTTTTGAGCTATAGTAAAGGTATACATTTTTTTCAGCCAGTGTGTACACAGTGGCAGGCTGCGGGATGGTCCCTTGTGGCACAATTGTGTCGCTTGTATTGTTTCGGTGTGGCATCTTGCAACACTAGTCTACTGTTTAGTAGGCTGCATGATGGCACCTTGTGGCACTAGTGCATTACTTGGCTCTGGAAGGGGAGGGGGGTATCTATGAGTGAATAAACTTTCATTCATCCGGTCTCATTCACTTATCTTTTCTATATTCATTCACCCGGACGTACAATCATTTATGTATACAGCGTTCAGAACGCAACATTTTATACTGCCGTCAGAGTAGAGCCTCGTCCTACACTTTGTGATCTAAACTCTTTTGAAAATTACATATATATATATATATATATATATATATATATATATATATATATATATATATATATATATATATATATATATATATATATATATATTGCCCCTAAAATCATAATGAAATTATTCAATGAAAATATAGTACTTGAAAATAATGCTACTTTATTAGCAGCATAATTAGAAACTAGCTACATCTGGAGGGAATTCTCGCTACTACACAAGATTCTAAATTCGTTACACTCTCGGGCTCTAGTGGCTACACAAGGTGCCACCCTTGACTACACCCTCGGGCTCTAGTGGCTACACAAGGTGCCACCCTTGGCTACACCCTCGGGCTCTAGTGGCTACACAAGGTGCCACCCTTGGCTACACCCTCGGGCTCTAGTGGCTACACAAGGTGCCACCCTTGACTACACCCTCGGGCTCTAGTGGCTACACAAGGTGCCACCCTTGGCTACACCCTCGGGCTCTAGTGGCTACACAAGGTGCCACCCTTGACTACACCCTCGGGCTCTAGTGGCTACACAAGGTGCCACCCTTGGCTACACCCTCGGGCTCTAGTGGCTACACAAGGTGCCACCCTTGACTACACCCTCGGGCTCTAGCGGCTACACAAGGTGCCACCCTTGACTACACCCAGAGGCACCAGTGGCTACACAAGGTGCCACCGTTGGCTACACCCTCGGGCTCTAGCGGCTACACAGGGTGACACTCTTGGCTAAGCAATTAGCACGTGTGAATAAGTGTGTGTGGAGCGCCTCCGTCTCTGAATACCATTATGCCCCATTACCATACGCGTGGCAGCGATGACAAGCAGAGTCTGGCCAATAATTACCCGCCAGGAGCCAACGGTTTAACATTAAGTTAACATGAACATTAACATCAATGTTTTCACCACTCTGTTTTAACACACACAACATATGTCCTGGTAGTTACCACATACACCAGCATGGAGGTACTAGCAGACCAACATAGAGGTACCAACAGACCAACATGGAGGTACCAACAGACCAACATGGAGGTACCAACAGACCAACATGGAGGTACCAACACATCAACATGGAGGTACCAACAGACCAACATGGAGGTACCAACAGACCAACATGGAGGTACCAACACACCAACATGGAGGTACCAACACACCAGCATGAAGATCAACTCATCCTCCAACAATTGTAGCACTTCTAGCAACTATAAATGGAACGTACCAAAATAGACTGTTGTACCCAAAAAGGTAGTTTTCTACTCTCAGACTGGCAGGCTAACTCTAAATGGCGAGATAATAACAGGAACAGTAACTAGAACTAAACTATCTTTCATTTGGGCTGGACGGTAGAGCGACGGTCTCGCTTCATGCAGGTCGGCGTTCAATCCCCAACGTTCCAAGTGGTTGAACACCATTCCTTTCCTCCCGTCCCATCCCAAATCCTTATCCTAACCCACTTCCAAGTGCTATATAGTCTAATGGCTTGGCGCTTTCCCCTGATAGTTCCCTCCCACCCCTCTCTCCTCCGCCCACAGGATTATAGTGCTGGCTCTACCATCACACAGCCTTTGGATCCACTGGTCTGTTGTGGCTTCATGTAATTTGAATACATTTACAGTTGCAGGCGACGAGTCATAATAACGTGGCTGAAGAATGTTGACCAGACCACACACACTGGAAGGTGAAGGGACGACGACGACGTTTCGGTCCGTCCTGGACCATTCTCAAGTCGATTGTCGACTTGAGAATGGTCCAGGACGGACCGAAACGTCGTCGTCCCATTGTCGACTTGAGAATGGTCCAGGACGGACCGAAACGTCGTCGTCCCTTCACCTTCTAGTGTGTGGTCTGGTCAACATTCACACTCGCCGTCTCTCTTACGCTGGCATAGGCTGGGTCGACAAAAGGGTAAACAGAATATCTTTCTTAAAATAATGACTTTTACGCTCCTCCAGTAAGGTAGCAACGACCATTTCTCAGGTCAGCTCCCACGACGCCTTACACCTGTCCACATTCCTCCAATGGACAACCCCGCAATAAAGACGGTGTCGTACAGGCATGCCAAAGGTTTGGTACCATGTTCGCTCACGTAACTTTCAAAGCTTGTATGGCATGCCAAAGGTCTGGTACCATGTTCGCTCACGTAACTTTCAAAGCTTGTATGAAAAACATAAACTTGTATCATATCTCAGTGAAGAAAGGCAGTTTAAGAGGCAAAATATGCTAAACATATGCTGATCTTATGCAGAGGACACAAACGTAGCTTTCTTTCACAAAAGCTCTTCTTTTGCAGAGGATAATAAGTGCAACGATTCGAAAACTTTGTTTTCAGGTCCTAAAGCTGCTCTGCTAGACTTAACAACTTGTTTGTTCAAGATGCGGCGTAACAGGACGCATCTCGTCCTGGCGCAACCACTTGGACTGGAGGGTAGAGCGACGGTCTCCGTTCATGCAGGTCGGCGTTCAATCCCCCGACCGTTCATAAGGGGTTGGGCACCATTCCTTTCCCCCCGTCCCATCATAAATTCTTACTGAGTGTGGGTAAAGAGAGAGTGTGTGTGTGTGTGTGTATGTGTGTGTGTGTGTGTATGTGTGTGTGTGTGTGTGTGTGTTAGTCGTATTGGAGAATCATGTGTTTCTGGTACGGATGGGCAGGGAAAGCTGTTTGTTGATTGGTTAGCGAGTATGTATACTTGTACAAGTGACATTAAAACTCACCCGAGATACAGTCACACACACACACACACACACACACACACACACACACACACATACACACACACACACACACACACACACACACATGCTAGACTGGCCAACATAAGAACTGCCTTCAGAAACTTGTGTAAGGAATCTTTCAGAACCCTGTATACCACTTATGTAAGACCAATCCTGGAGTATGCAGCTCCAGCCTGGAGTCCATACCTAGTTAAACACAAGACAAAGTTAGAGAAGATTCAGCGGTATGCCACCAGGCTCGTCCCGGAACTGAGAGGATTGAGCTACGAGGAAAGGCTAAAGGAGCTGAACCTCACATCCCTGGAAAACAGAAGAGTAAGGGGAGACATGATAACCACCTACAAAATTCTCAGGGGAATTGACAGGGTGGACAAAGACAAACTCTTCAGCACGGGTGGGACACGAACAAGGGGACACAGGTGGAAACTTAGTACCCAGATGAGCCACAGAGACGTTAGAAAGAATTTTTTCAGTGTCAGAGTAGTTAATAAATGGAATGCACTAGGAAGTGATGTGGTGGAGGCTGACTCCATACACAGTTTCAAATGTAGATATGATAGAGCCCAGTAGGCTCAGGAATCTGTACACCAGTTGATTGACAGTTGAGAGGCGGGACCAAAGAGCCAAAGCTCAACCCCCGCAAGTACAATTAGGTGAGTACAATTAGGTGAGTACACACACACACACACACACACACACACACACACACACACACACACACACACACACACACACACACACACACACACACACACACACACACTGACAGCCGAGGATACATATGTGATCCTTATTAAAGTCTCCATTCATGTTTGTGAATGTCTTGTGAGGCGGCGTGCATGGTGTGCAACACCCACCACCACCTTCAACACCCACCTACACCCCACCACCACCACCACCACCACCACCAGCCGTGTCACAAGACACTGGTGTAGGCCCGCCAGAGACCCTCAACACCCACCTACACCCCACCACCACCACCACCACCACCACCAGCCGTGTCACAAGACACTGGTGTAGGCCCGCCAGAGACCCTCAACACCCACCTACACCCCACCACCACCACCACCACCACCACCAGCCGTGTCACAAGACACTGGTGTAGGCCCGCCAGAGACCCTCAACACCCACCTACACCCCACCACCACCACCACCACCAGCCGTGTCACAAGACACTGGTGTAGGCCCGCCAGAGACCCTCAACACCCACCTACACCCCACCACCACCACCACCACCACCACCAGCCGTGTCACAAGACACTGGTGTAGGCCCGCCAGAGACCCTCAACACCCACCTACACCCCACCACCACCACCACCACCACCACCAGCCGTGTCACAAGACACTGGTGTAGGCCCGCCAGAGACCCTCAACACCCACCTACACCCCACCACCACCACCACCACCACCACCAGCCGTGTCACAAGACACTGGTGTAGGCCCGCCAGAGACCCTCAACACCCACCTACACCCCACCACCACCACCACCACCAGCCGTGTCACAAGACACTGGTGTAGGCCCGCCAGAGACCCTCAACACCCACCTACACCCCACCACCACCACCACCACCACCACCAGCCGTGTCACAAGACACTGGTGTAGGCCCGCCAGAGACCCTCAACACCCACCTACACCCCACCACCACCACCACCACCACCACCAGCCGTGTCACAAGACACTGGTGTAGGCCCGCCAGAGACCCTCAACACACACCTGCTGCCTCATATATTCCTTAAGTATCTCCCTAGCGCTCCGCCTGTCCTCCACCAGAGAAGTTAAGACAGTGTTTTCTTTCACACCTAAATTTCTACTAATACAACTTTTTAAAATGATACAAAAGCCCACTTAAAGTCCTCGTCCAGAGAATAATTCACAATAACGTGGCTGAAACTCTAGAACCAAATCTATGCCTGTGAAAACAGAGTGATAATTGACTGTGGCGCCGGGACGGGGGTTAGTTTATTGTGCACCCCATACTCCTTTTGTGAGAAGGTTATCTTGAGATCTTGAGGTTGTCTTGAGATGATTTCGGGGCTTTAGTGTCCCCGCGGCCCGGTCCTCGACCAGGCCTCCACCCCCAGGAAGCAGCAGCCCGTGACAGCTGACTAACACCCAGGTACCTATTTTACTGCTAGGTAACAGGGGCATAGGGTGAAAGAAACTCTGCCCATTGTTTCTCGCCGGCGCCTGGGATCGAACCCGGGACCACAGGATCACAAGTCCAGCGTGCTGTACGCTCGGCCGACCGGCTCCCTTATCGCATTCTTATGTGTAACAACAGCATGCAATAGTCGTGTGTAATAGTATCGTGTGATAGTTACCATCTCATATGTACGTAAACATAATTAATTAATTATCTTAATTAATTATCTTCAATCTATTCTCAAGGAGGAGATACCTTTACCTTCCCCTTGGAGGTAATCACTTCAAAACCACTAATTAATTAGTGTTATTATCTACTCCCTATCCATGGTTAGGTTAAGTTATGTATAAATTAGGATAAGGTTAAATTAGATTAAGATTAGGTTAGGCTTCGGGTGGTTTAGTTATGTTAATATTGCATTGTTCTCAAACATGCGAAATATGAAATTCAAAAATTTTGAATATCCCCCAAAATTTCATTTACAGACAACCAAATTCTTTGGCCTGTTTCAAAGAAAACTACAGCATAAACATTTTATATATTAAACCAACGATTTATAACACAATAAAGTTATAACCTGAAAAAAAAACATTTTCTCTATTTAGAACACAGATTCACTTGCCAGTTTACAAGTAGACTATTATTGGAGCTGTAATGTGCTTTCAGACCATCACAAATATCCAGGTGTTTAGCTAGGGCGGCTGGCAGGTTATTAGAACCACTGTGCCCTGAGAAGGGCCTGCTTAATACAGACCTTGCATACCCTATCCTCCCCGTTCTCTTGATTTGCCACAACATACAAAATAAAGGGTACTAAAATGCATGAACCCAGGCCACCCATCAACCCAAACCCCTCCACCTGTTTTCTATGCATAGAAAATGTAGATATGTCTGTGCAGTTACTTTTTCATTGTACTTTTTTCGACCTGTCTATTTGTACGTTGGGGATCATAGCATAGAGAATGAGGCGCAGCAGTTGACATGTCGGGTTGCCCCTTTGGCCACAGCTTCCACACACACACACACACAGACACACACACATACACACACACACACACACACACACACACACACACACACACACACACACACACACACACACACACACACACACACCTTAGTACCCAGATGAGCCACAAAGACGTTAGAAAGAATTTTTTCAGTGTCAGGGTAGTTAACAAATGGAATGCATTAAGTAGTGTTGTGGTGGAGGCTGACCCCATACACAGTTTCAAATGTAGATATGATAGAGCCCAATAGGCTCAGGAATCTGTACACCAGTTGAGAGGAGGCGGGACCAAAGAGCCAGAGCTCAACCCCAGCAAACACAACTAGGTGAGTACCTACGTTAAGAACCCCCAACCACTTCCTGTTGACTATGACGTTACTCAACTGATTGATTGATTGATAAAGATTAAGCCACCCAAAAGGTGGCACGGGCATGAATAACCCGTAAGTGGAGGCCTTTTTGAGCCATTACCAGTATCAATAGATGATACTGGAGATCTGTGGAGGTGCGACTGCACCCTGCGTGACGGGAGATGTCTCCTGTGATTGCTCAACCTTCAACAGCCTCTCCTATACTCACAATCAACTCCGCCCTTTTCTTACGGCACCTGCACCTTGTTCATTAACACTTTCCCGTCCCCTTTCTCTTACATTAATGAAAGGCAGAGGGAAAGGGGAAAGTGTTAACACTTCCCCTTTCCCCCTCTCTCTCCCCACCATATTCCAGTACGACCACACCACGCTACGATATCCCAAGCTACGATAATCCCCAATAACACGTCGCTATTTACGATAAGATAATTGTGTCACTTGGATCCTCGGGTCAAAAGTGTGCACTTAATTGTACAATGAATCACAGTCAGTGTCAAGGGAGTGAGCAATGGGATTAGTGGTCTCACTTTACGCGATAAATCTCTGCCCGAGCTGCCCTATATCATGGTAATTATCAATTAACACCTTAATCGCTCTAAAACAAATGGATCTTAAAAAATCATAGAATATAACCCTGTGATGATGCGGCAGGTCAACCGGCTAGGAACGTGATATATATATGGCCTGGCTGATCGAACAATACCAGGCTGTTGTGTGGGGTGATTTGTTGAATATAGCGTGCGTTGTGTGTAGGTGGCGCGCGCGTGTATTCACCTATTTGTGCTTGCAGGATCGAGCATTGATTCTTGGATCCCGCCTTTCTAGCGTATGTGTGTGTGTATTAGTGGATATAATAGAGGAAAAAATTAATTTGTTAGAAAGGCGGGGTCCAAGAGATAATAGCTCGATTCTGCAGACACAAAGAGTAAATACATAAATAATAAACACACACACACACACACACACACACACACACACACACACACACACACACACACACACACACACACACACACACACACACACACACACACACACCAAGGAGCCTATGCTATGCTTTCTAACTTCAGAATTGCATTTAAATACATGGATGGCGATATACTAAAGAAATTGTTCATGACTTTTGTTAGGCCAAAGCTAGAATATGCAGCTGTTGTGTGGTGCCCATATCTTAAGAAGCACATCAACAAACTGGAAAAGGTGCAAAGACATGCTACTAAGTGGCTCCCAGAACTGAAGGGCAAGAGCTACGAGGAGAGGTTAGAAGCATTAAATATGCCAAAACTAGAAGACAGAAGAAAAAGAGGTGATATGATCACTACATACAAAATAGTAACAGGAATTGATAAAATCGACAGGGAAGACTTCCTGAGACCTGGAATTTCAAGAACAAGAGGTCATAGATTTAAACTAGCTAAACACAGATGCCGAAGAAATATAAGAAAATTCACCTTCGCAAATAGAGTGGTAGACGGTTGGAACAAGTTAAGTGAGAAGGTGGTGGAGGCCAAGACCGTCAGTAGTTTCAAAGCGTTATATGACAAAGAGTGCTGGGAAGACGGGACACCACGAGCGTAGCTCTCATCCTGTAACTACACTTAGGTAATTACACTTAGGTAATTACACACACACACACACACACACACACACACACACAAACACACACACACACACACCGCATCGGTGGCGGGTCGAAAGCGGCCGAAAGAGCAAAGCTCAACCCCCGCAAACACAACTAGGTGAATACAACTAGGTGACTAGGTGAATACAAACGATTCAATGCTACGACAACGTCGTTTGCCTGGGAATAGGTGCACGAACCAGAGTATTACTGAAGCAATGAGCTCGAGGATGTCTTTGCACACTCCTCGCCACTCCACCATCAAAATACCCAGAAGCAAACGTTGTTATCTTGCCAAAAGTGCATTTATAGTTTGGCGTTGGCAAAAATAATTGCAAAGATTAGTATCGCTGCATACTGTTATTCCGGCGTCGCCTGCCTAGTACACCATGTGTTAGATTTACATATGGGTCACGTGTTAATTTAGGTAAACACTACGGTATAGGTTAAGTAATAATTGTAATTAAGAAGCAATTAGATGCTTATCTTAACATACTAAGAAGGCTAGGTGAGGTCGGTGTTTTCTATGAAGCTTTTCAAGATAAACTAAAATATTCACAATCAATTAGTATGTCACATATGCACTTATTAAATAAGCCAATATTGACTAAAAGCAAGTGCGAGAACGGGTTGCCCTGAATGACATTACGTGAGAGCAGTATAGGGTCCACCATAGGGTATAGGGTCCAGAGAGCAGTATAGAGGTTATCTTGAGGTTATCTTGAGATGATTTCGGGGCTTTAGTGTCCCCGCGGCCCGGTCCTCGACCAGGCCTCCACCCCCAGGAAGCAGCCCGTGACAGCTGACTAACACCCAGATACCTATTTTACTGCTAGGTAACAGGGGCATAGGGTGAAAGAAACTCTGCCCATTGTTTCTCTCCGGCGTCCGGGATCGAACCCGGGACCACAGGATCACAAGTCCAGTGTGCTGTCCGCTCGGCCGACCGGCTCCCTGAGTCCAAGTATTGCTTCAGTAATACGACAGTAACCTTCATAACCCCCACATCAATACATACAGGGCGTACAGAAGCAGACCTTGTGAACCACAGTGTGAAGCACCACCAGCCACCAACAGCAGCAGCAGCAGCAGCAGCAGCAGCAGCAGCACCACCACCACCACCACCACCACCACCACCAGCCACCAACAGCAGCAGCAGCAGCAGCACCACCACCACCACCACCACCACCACCAGCCACCAACAGCAGCAGCAGCAGCAGCAGCAGCAGCAGCAACAGCAGCAGCAGCAGCCAGCGACCTCTCTCACTCATCACCTCATACCTAAATGCAGCGAAAATAATAATGAGACGAGTTACTGCCTCAGAGATGAGAAACATGACGCGCTGACACTCACACCAGCGTCACTCACACCAGCGTCACTCACACTAGCGTCACTCACACCAGCGTCACTCACACCAGCGTCACTCACACCAGCGTCACTCACACCAGCGTCACTCACACCAGCGTCACTCACACCAGCGTCACTCACACCAGCGTCACTCACACCCAACTCCCGTCAACTATTATGACTAATAAAACAGTGATACACCCGACAGGAAATATAATTTGTAATACAGAAACGTGATCGTTTTCATTTCACTACAGCACCGAAAGTACTGGTATTTGTAACAGTATTTGCATTTGTAATTGTAGAAATAGTAGAAACAAACAAACAGCATACCTGGAACATACATGGGGACTGTTTCGGGAGTTCTTCTACTCCCCGATCCTGGCCAGGCGCCAGGCTCGACTTGTAATAACTTGGTCCAACAGACTGTTGCTTGGACCGGCCCACAGGACCTACATATCCACTACAGTAGTAGTAGTAGTAGTAGTAGTAGTAGTAGTAGTAGTAGTAGTAGTAGTAGTAGTAGTAGTAGTAGTAGTAATAGGCAGGAAGAAATGTAATTCTTGCAAAAGTAACACAATTTTTGTATCAAAAACCCCTGAAAAGTGACGAGAGTGCGTGAAAGAGAGGTAATGTGAGAGGCGAGCAAACCCTACATAAAAGGTGAGGGTGTGAAGGTCTTGTTTCAGGTCCTCCTGGTCCACCTGGTCCACCTGGTCCTTCTGGTCCTCTGGTCCTCCTGGTCCACCTGGTCCTCCTGGTCCACCTGGTCCTCCTGGTCCACCTAGTCCACCTGGTCCTTCTGGTCCTTCTGGTCCTCTGGTCCACCTGGTCCACCTGGTCCACCTGGTCCTCCTGGTCCACCTGATCCACCTGGTCCTCCTGGTCCACCTGGTCCTCCTGGTCCTCCTGGTCCACCTGGTCCTCCTGGTCCTCCTGGTCCACCTGATCCTCCTGGTCCTCCTGGTCCTCCTGGTCCACCTGGTCCTCCTGGTCCTCCTGGTCCACCTGGTCCACCTGGTCCTCTGGTCCTCTGGGACGGTAATGAAACACATTATGGAGCCCCATGTATACCTGAGATTCCGTGACACTAATGAAACACATTACCAACTTAATATACGAGAGTTTTTTCCTCCGGTCCTAACTCAACAAGCTTGCGCTGTTCCGGCAGGAAGGGTCGTTAGACTCTGGTAATTACTGGTCAGAGAAGGACTGATTGGGTGTCTGAGGGCTCCTTTACCAATCAGTAAAACACGAAGGGCTACCCAATCCGCTCGGCTATGGGAGCCAAATCCAGATCAGACATTTTGGCAGTGGATAAACCTGGTTAACTCGTTCCAGTTTGAGCAGCGTGCAGTATAGCCGAGTTGAAGCCTTCTTAACGAGTTCTATTAAACGTACAGACCAAGCTTGATAATTATGATAAGTCTTGGGTGACAATGGAATTTAATCATCTCATTAGCCTCCGCCGCCGCCATGCTGCCAGTCAACCGTGAAGTGCAAGTCTACACCTTGCGAAATAACTTTAAACCAATTCTCATTCGTTAATGTAAAGTGCGGTAGGTGTGTGGGGGGGGGGCTGGAGATGCAGGTGTAGGATGCTGCAGGTGTAGGATGCTGGAGATACCTTGGGTGGAGGCAGCTCCTGGTTATCTGGGACGAACCTCAGCGCCATCTATGATTCAGGTGCAGACTTAATTAAGCACAGTCCACCATCCCATAAACAATGTTTCCCCATCTTCTAGTCTGCTCTTCTGGGCGGTGATGAGATACCGGTGGCTGGCAGCAGAGACGCAGAGTGAAGCAGTGACCGAGTCAACTATTATCGGCGTCTCTGCTGGGGGTATATATGCTAGAGGGGCGCTGGAAGACCTCACAGGAGGAGCGCTGGAAGACCTCACAGGAGGGGCGCTGGAAGACCTCACAGGAGGAGCGCTGGAAGACCTCACAGGAGGGGCGCTGGAAGACCTCACAGGAGGAGCGCTGGAAGACCTCACAGGAGGGGCGCTGGAAGACCTCACAGGAGGGGCGCTGGAAGACCTCACAGGAGGGGCGCTGGAAGACCTCACAGGAGGAGCGCTGGAAGACCTCACAGGAGGAGCGCTGGAAGACCTCACAGGAGGAGCGCTGGAAGACCTCACAGGAGGGGCGCTGGAAGACCTCACAGGAGGAGCGCTGGAAGACCTCACAGGAGGGGCGCTGGAAGACCTCACAGGAGGAGCGCTGGAAGACCTCACAGGAGGAGCGCTGGAAGACCTCACAGGAGGGGCGCTGGAAGACCTCACAGGAGGAGCGCTGGAAGACCTCACAGGAGGGGCGCTGGAAGACTTCACAGGAGGAGCGCTGGAAGACCTCACAGGAGGAGCGCTGGAAGACCTCACAGGAGGGGCGCTGGAAGACTTCACAGGAGCGCTGGAAGACCTCACAGGAGGGGCGCTGGAAGACCTCACAGGAGGGGCGCTGGAAGACTTCACAGGAGGGGCGCTGGAAGACCTCACAGGAGGGGCGCTGGAAGACCTCACAGGAGGGGCGCTGGAAGACCTCACAGGAGGGGCGCTGGAAGACCTCACAGGAGGGGCGCTGGAAGACCTCACAGGAGGGGCGCTGGAAGACCTCACAGGAGGGGCGCTGGAAGACCTCACAGGAGGGGCGCTGGAAGACCTCACAGGAGGGGCGCTGGAAGACCTCACAGGAGGGGCGCTGGAAGACCTCACAGGAGGGGCGCTGGAAGACCTCACAGGAGGGGCGCTGGAAGACCTCACAGGAGGAGCGCTGGAAGACCTCACAGGAGGGGCGCTGGAAGACTTCACAGGAGGAGCGCTGGAAGACCTCACAGGAGGAGCGCTGGAAGACCTCACAGGAGGGGCGCTGGAAGACTTCACAGGAGCGCTGGAAGACCTCACAGGAGGGGCGCTGGAAGACCTCACAGGAGGGGCGCTGGAAGACTTCACAGGAGGGGCGCTGGAAGACCTCACAGGAGGGGCGCTGGAAGACCTCACAGGAGGGGCGCTGGAAGACCTCACAGGAGGGGCGCTGGAAGACCTCACAGGAGGGGCGCTGGAAGACCTCACAGGAGGGGCGCTGGAAGACCTCACAGGAGGGGCGCTGGAAGACCTCACAGGAGGGGCGCTGGAAGACCTCACAGGAGGGGCGCTGGAAGACCTCACAGGAGGGGCGCTGGAAGACCTCACAGGAGGGGCGCTGGAAGACCTCACAGGAGGGGCGCTGGAAGACCTCACAGGAGGAGCGCTGGAAGACCTCACAGGAGGGGCGCTGGAAGACCTCACAGGAGGAGCGCTGGAAGACCTCACAGGAGGGGCGCTGGAAGACTTCACAGGAGCGCTGGAAGACCTCACAGGAGGAGCGCTGGAAGACCTCACAGGAGGAGCGCTGGAAGACTTCACAGGAGGGACGCTGGAAGACTTCACAGGAGGAGCGCTGGAAGACCTCACAGGGGGAGCGCTGGAAGACCTCATAGGAGGGGGGCTGGAAGACCTCACAGGAGGGGGCTGGAAGACCTCACAGGAGGGGGGCTGGAAGACCTCACAGGAGGGGGGCTGGAAGACCTCACAGGAGGGGGGCTGGAAGACCTCACAGGAGGGGGGCTGGAAGACCTCACAGGAGGGGCGCTGGAAGACCTCACAGGAGGGGCGCTGGAAGACTTCACAGGAGGAGCGCTGGAAGACCTCACAGGAGGAGCGCTGGAAGACCTCACAGGAGGAGCGCTGGAAGACCTCACAGGAGGGGGGCTGGAAGACCTCACAGGAGGGGGGCTGGAAGACCTCACAGGAGGGGGCTGGAAGACCTCACAGGAGGGGGGCTGGAAGACCTCACAGGAGGGGGGCTGGAAGACCTCACAGGAGGGGGGCTGGAAGACCTCACAGGAGGAGCGCTGGAAGACCTCACAGGAGGGGCGCTGGAAGACTTCACAGGAGGAGCGCTGGAAGACCTCACAGGAGGAGCGCTGGAAGACCTCACAGGAGGAGCGCTGGAAGACTTCACAGGAGGGGCGCTGGAAGACTTCACAGGAGGAGCGCTGGAAGACCTCACAGGGGGAGCGCTGGAAGACCTCATAGGAGGGGGGCTGGAAGACCTCACAGGAGGTGGCTGGAAGACCTCACAGGAGGGGGGCTGGAAGACCTCACAGGAGGGGCGCTGGAAGACCTCACAGGAGGAGCGCTGGAAGACCTCACAGGAGGGGCGCTGGAAGACTTCACAGGAGGAGCGCTGGAAGACCTCACAGGAGGAGCGCTGGAAGACCTCACAGGAGGGGCGCTGGAAGACCTCACATGAGAGGCGCTGGAAGACATCACAGGAGGGGCGCTGGAAGACCTCACAGGAGGAGCGCTGGAAGACCTCACAGGAGGGTCGCTGGAAGACCTCACAGGAGGGTCGCTGAATTACCTCACAGGAGGGTCGCTGAAAGACCTCACAGGAGGGTCGCTGAAAGACCTCACAGGAGGGGCGCTGGAAGACCTCACAGGAGGGGCGCTGGAAGACTTCACAGGAGGAGCGTGGATTTGCCCCACACACACATTTGATGGAAACAAGTGTCAGTATTCGGAGTCCACGTAAAGTATATAGTTTTAGTTACGATTACTTGATGATAAGTAATCTTATGTTGACATTTCTCTAGCCTTAGACACGTGGTGGATCGTACCTCCACTGCGGTTATGGATCGCTGGATTTAAGAAGGATTAGCGAGTCCAGAAGAAGTTCGTAACATCCTCCTGGTCGTTCTGGTCCTCTTGGACTTTCTGGTCCTGCTGGTCCACCGTCTCCTGCACATTACTCTCACATCACGGACCGCAACTATGCAAGTTTTCAGACAGCAATTTCCTGATTGATAACGCAGCCGCAAGTTTTTTTTAACATATGGTCAGCAAAGATGAGGTCAGCAAGAGGGAGGTCAGCGAAGGGGAGGTCAGCAAGGGGGCCGTCAGCTAGGTCAGCAAAGAGGACGTCAACCAGGTCAGCAAGGCGTGAAAGCAGCAAAGATATCCAGTAAGGAACCCAGAGGAATCAGACAAGCAGAGAGAGAGGTGACAGCAGAGTAGGACAAGCAGAGAGAGGTGACAGCAGAGTAGGACAAGCAGAGAGAGGTGACAGCAGGGTAGGACAAGCAGAGAGAGGTGACAGCAGGGTAGGACAAGCAGAGAGAGGTGACAGCAGGGTAGAACAAGCAGAGAGAGGTGACAGCAGGGCAGGACAAGCAGAGAGAGGTGACAGCAAGGTAGAACAAGCAGAGAGAGAGGTGACAGCAGGGTAGAACAAGCAGAGAGAGAGGTGACAGCAGGGT
>NC_091221.1:4822913-4830413 GCF_040958095.1 Procambarus clarkii | reverse complement strand
CGACGCTGCGTCACACACACCACCGTCGACGCTGCGTCACACACACCACCGTCGAAGCTGCGTCACACACACACCACCGTCGACGCTGCGTCACACACACCACCGTCGACGCTGCGTCACACACACACCACCCTCGACGCTGCGTCACACACACACACCACCGTCGACGCTGCGTCACACACACACCACCGTCGACGCTGCGTCACACACACACCACCGTCGACGCTGCGTCACACACACCACCGTCGAAGCTGCGTCACACACACACCACCGTCGACGCTGCGTCACACACACACCACCCTCGACGCTGCGTCACACACACACACCACCGTCGACGCTGCGTCACACACACACCACCGTCGACGCTGCGTCACACACACACCACCGTCGACGCTGCGTCACACACACACCACCGTCGACGCTGCGTCACACACACACACCACCCTCGAAGCTGCGTCACACACACATCACCCTCAACGCTGCGTCACACACACCACCCTCGACGTAGGGTCACACACACCACCGTCAACGTAGCGTCACACACACACACACCACCGTCAACGTAGCGTCACCACCCTCGACGTAGCGTCACACACACCACCGTCAACGTAGCGTCACACACACACACCACCGTCAACGTAGCGTCACACACACACACCACCGTCAACGTAGCGTCACCACCCTCGACGTAGCGTCACACACACCACCGTCGACGTAGCGTCACACACACACCACCGTCGAC
Organism: Procambarus clarkii; assembly: GCF_040958095.1. Lineage (NCBI taxonomy): Eukaryota > Metazoa > Arthropoda > Malacostraca > Decapoda > Cambaridae > Procambarus > Procambarus clarkii. The sequence goes on along the minus strand of NC_091221.1, from coordinate 4,829,671 downwards.
GTAGCGTCACACACACACACCACCGTCAACGTAGCGTCACCACCGTCGACGTAGCGTCACACACACACCACCGTCGACATAGCGTCACACACACACACCACCGTCAACGTAGCGTCACCACCGTCGACGTAGCGTCACACACACACACCACCGTCAACGTAGCGTCACCACCGTCGACGTAGCGTCACACACACACCACCGTCGACGTAGCGTCACACACACCACCGTCAACGTAGCGTCACCACCGTCGACGTAGCGTCACACACACCACCTTAAACGTTGCAGTAATCACTCCGGCATGCACACGACGCCACGGCTCTTAGCGTGTAATTAGTAATCCATTTTTGTGTTGTTATCAGACTGGCCACCCGCTACAAGGGCTCTCCCAGACAAATGTCGTTATTATGGGGGAAATATTTTCCTCCAGACATAGAGATGAACGCCCCCTGTCGGTACTACGCTTCACTGCTTCATACGCTACGCATATTGTGCAGTAGCGTATGCTACGCAATAGGTACCTGGGTGTTAGTCAGCTGTCACGGGCTGCTGCTTCCTGGGGGTGGAGGCCTGGTCGAGGACCGGGCCGCGGGGACACTAAAAAGCCCCGAAATCATCTCAAGATAACCTCAAGATAACGCATATTGTGCAGTAGCGTATGCTACGCAATAGGTACCTGGGTGTTAGTCAGCTGTCACGGGCTGCTGCTTTCTGGGGGTGGAGGCCTGGTCGAGGACCGGGCCGCGGGGACACTAAATAGCCCCGAAATCGTCTCAAGATAACCTATTACTACCACCATCATTATCATGGGCAGTTATACACGGTACAACTATTTGGCTGCACCTGTAACAAGGCACTTCAACCTGTACACGCTACTCTATACTCGGGGAACTAGTTCACTGTTGCAGGCGATGAGTCACAATAACGTGGCTGAAGTATGTTGACCAGACCACACACTAGAAGGTGAAGGGACGACGACGACGACGTTTCGGTCCGTCCTGGACCATTCTCAATCGATTTGAGAATGGTCCAGGACGGACCGAAACGTCGTTGTCCCTTCAACTTCTAGTGTGTGGTCTAGTCAACATAGTCCAGTGTTCTACGACGCTGTACGCAAGTATTAAGCTCCTGCCATCATATAAACTGTGTCTGATTCCTTATCGTTTCGTACCATTGTTTCTCGTTGCCATATCTCCTTGAATCTATAAAAGTCCCCTGAAAGGTCTCTCTAAAAGTTATGAGTTTCTTCTTGCTTTTGATGATGAGGGGCCAAGAGAGAGTGAAGGGTAGGAGGAGGAGGGTGGGAATGGGAGAGGAGAGAGGGATGGAGGGGATGGAAGAGAGGGAGAGAGAGAGAGAGAGAGAGAGAGAGAGAGAGAGAGAGAGAGAGAGAGAGAGAGAGAGAGAGAGAGAGAGAGAGAGAGAGAGAGAGAGAGAGAGAGAGAGAGAGAGAGAGGAGAGAGAGAGAGAGAGAGAGAGAGAGAGAGAGAGAGAGAGAGAGAGAGAGAGAGAGAGAGAGAGAGAGAGAGAGAGAGAGAGAGAGAGAGAGAGACACACACACACACAAAACGAAACAGAAAATCTCCCCAATACTGCTGGTGTTGGCTACATGTCAACTGTTGACTGGATGCCGACGACCCCAAGCCCCACAATTACTACTCTCAACACATAAGGAGTAACACACTATCGCAACACACACCACCCCTAAACTTCTCAACATAACGGGGCGGGGAACAAAAACACACACTTTAGGAGAGTGAGCAGTTTAGAAACATGATAATCAAGGCCAAATCTTTATCGTCTCTCCACTGCCCACATGTCCTTGTGGACGGAGGAGATTGGTATTACAAGAGTTCTCCCGCTGGGCTTGTCAACCACGTCAGCCCTGGGCTCTCTTGACAGGGCGCTGGGCTCTCTTGACAGGGCGCTGGGCTCTCTTGACAGGGCGCTGGGCTCTCTTGACAGGGCGCTGGGCTCTCTTGACAGGGCGCTGGGCTCTCTTGACAGGACGCTGGGCTCTCTTGACAGGCCGCTGGGCTCTCTTGACAGGCCGCTGGGCTCTCTTGACAGGACGCTGGGCTCTCTTGACAGGGCGCTGGGCTCTCTTGACAGGACGCTGGGCTCTCTTGACAGGACGCTGGGCTCTCTGACAGGGCGCTGGGCTCTCTGACAGGCCGCTGGGCTCTCTGACAGGCCGCTGGGCTCTCTTGACAGGACGCTGGGCTCTCTGACAGGGCCCTGGGCTCTCTGACAGGCCGCTGGGCTCTGTGACAAGGCTCTGGGCTCTCTACCGGGCTGGGGACGGCTATCAATGTTTTATAGGGACGTGGGCTGGGTTTTGTGGGAGGCTTCCATGTTATGTGAGGTTATTTATCCTGCGTGTGGGTCGATGGTGCATACTGATGATGGTGTGGTGGTGATGGTGTGGTGATGGTGTGGTGGTGGTGATGGTGTGGTGGTGGTGATGGTAGTGATGGTGTGGTGGTGGACGTAGAGGTGGTGGTGAAGGGGATGGTGTTAGGTTTGTTGGCTGTTGGTGGTGGTGTTAGGTTTGTTGGCTGTTGGTGGTGGTGTTAGGTTTGTTGGCTGTTGGTGGTGGTGTTAGGTTTGTTGGGTGTTGGTGGTGGTGTTAGGTTTGTTGGGTGTTGGTGGTGGTGTTAAGTTTGTTGGGTGTTGGTGGTGGTGTTAGGTTTGTTGGGTGTTGGTGGTGGTGTTAAGTTTGTTGGCTGTTGGTGGTGGTGTTAGGTTTGTTGGCTGTTGGTGGTGGTGTTAAGTTTGTTGGGTGTTGGTGGTGGTGTTAGGTTTGTTGGGTGTTGGTGGTGGTGTTAAGTTTGTTGGGTGTTGGTGGTGGTGTTAGGTTTGTTGGGTGTTGGTGGTGGTGTTAAGTTTGTTGGCTGTTGGTGGTGGTGTTAGGTTTGTTGGCTGTTGGTGGTGGTGTTAGGTTTGTTGGGTGTTGGTGGTGGTGTTAGGTTTGTTGGGTGTTGGTGGTGGTGTTAGGTTTGTTGGCTGTTGGTGGTGGTGTTAGGTTTGTTGGGTGTTGGTGGTGGTGTTAGGTTTGTTGGGTGTTGGTGGTGGTGTTAGGTTTGTTGGGTGTTGGTGGTGGTGTTAAGTTTGTTGGGTGTTGGTGGTGGTGTTAGGTTTGTTGGGTGTTGGTGGTGGTGTTAGGTTTGTTGGCTGTTGGTGGTGGTGTTAGGTTTGTTGGGTGTTGGTGGTGGTGTTAGGTTTGTTGGGTGTTGGTGGTGGTGTAGTTAGTGGTGGTGTTGGAAGTGATGAACATGGTGGTACTGCAGTTAGCAGTGGCGATGGTGGTTGTGATGGTGGGGAAGTTCATGCACGTGTTGCTCTCAATATAATACTGGTTATGGACGTGACAGTGTTGTGTTGGTCTCATAAAATTAGGCATGACAAAGGGCACTTTTTACGGTCTGTTGGAAGGCTGAAAATAAAACAATTTTAAAAACTGGTTCTAACCCAGGCTGATAATATGTGCATGTGTGTGTGTGTGTGTGTGTGTGTGTGTGTGTGTGTGTGTGTGTGTGTGTGTGTGTGTGTACTCACCTATATGTACTCACCTATATGTGCTTGCAGGATCGAGCATTGACTCTTGGATCCCGCCTTTCGAGCATCGGTTGTTTACAGCAATGACTCCTGTCCCATTTCCCTATCATACCTGGTTTTAAAATTATGAATAGTATTTGCTTCCACAACCTGTTCCTGAAGTGCATTCCATTTCCCCACTACTCTCACGCTAAAAGAAAACTTCCTAACATCTCTGTGACTCATCTGAGTTTCAAGCTTCCATCCATGTCCCCTCGTTCTGTTACTATTCCGTGTGAACATTTCGTCTATGTCCACTCTGTCAATTCCTCTGAGTATCTTATACGTTCCTATCATGTCCCCCCTCTCCCTTCTTCTTTCTAGTGTCGTAAGGCACAGTTCCCTCAGGCGCTCTTCATACCCCATCCCTCGTAGCTCTGGGACGAGTCTCGTTGCAAACCTCTGAACCTTTTCCAGTTTCATTATATGCTTCTTCAGATGGGGACTCCATGATGAGGCGGCATACTCTAAGACTGGCCTTACGTAGGCAGTGTAAAGCGCCCTAAATGCCTCCTTACTTAGGTTTCTGAATGATGTTCTAACTTTTGCCAGTGTAGAGTACGCTGCTGTCGTTATCCTATTAATATGTGCCTCAGGAGATAGATTAGGTGTTACGTCCACCCCCAGGTCTCTTTCACGCGTCGTTACAGGTAGGCTGTTCCCCTTCATTGTGTACTGTCCCTTTGGTCTCCTATCTCCTAGTCCCATTTCCATAACTTTACATTTGCTCGTGTTGAATTCTAGTAGCCATTTCTCTGACCATCTCTGCAATCTGTTCAGGTCCTCTTGGAGGATCCTGCAATCCTCATCTGTCACAACTCTTCTCATCAACTTTGCATCATCCGCAAACATCGACATGTAGGACTCTACGCCTGTAAACATGTCGTTAACATATACAAGAAATAGAATTGGTCCCAGCACCGATCCTTGTGGTACTCCACTTGTTACTGTTCGCCAGTCCGACTTCTCGCCCCTTACCGTAACTCTTTGGCTCCTTCCTGTTAGGTAGTTCCTTATCCATTCTAGGACCTTTCCCCCCACCCCCGCCTGCCTCTCGAGCTTGAACAGCAGTCTCATGTGCGGTACTGTATCAAAGGCTTTTTGGCAGTCCAGAAATATGCAGTCTGCCCAACCATCTCTGTCCTGTCTTATCCTCGTTATTTTATCATAGAATTCCAGAAGGTTTGTTAGGCACGATTTCCCTGTCCAGAACCCATGTTGATGTTTGTTCACAAACCTAATGTTCTCCAGGTGTGCAACCAGTCGTAGCCTAATTATTCTTTCCAGTATTTTACAGGGGATGCTTGTCAGTGATACAGGTCTGTAGTTAAGTGCCTCCTCCCTATCTCCTTTCTTGAAGATCGGCACGACATTTGCCTTCTTCCAGCAACTGGGCAATTCTCCTGACATAAGTGACTCATTAAAGATCATTGCCAGAGGCACGCTGAGGGCCTGTGCTGCTTCTTTTAGTATCCACGGTGATACTTTGTCTGGTCCAACTGCTTTAGTTGCATCTAGAGTTGTCAACTGTTTCATTACCTCCTCTGCTGTCACCTCTATATCTAATAGTCTTTCATCTAGGGTAACCCCTTCCAACAATGGGAGCTGCTCAGGCTCGGTAGTGAACACTCCATGGAAACTGGCATTCAGTGCCTCGCAGATTTCCTTGTCACTTTCAGTATATGCCCCCTCTGTCTTCCTTAGTCTTGTCACTTGGTCGTTCACCGACATTTTTCTTCTTATATGACTGTGTAGTAACTTAGGTTGTTTTTCCGCTTTGATTGCAATATCGTTCTCATAGTCCCTTTCCGATGTTCGTCTTATGTTAATGTAATCGTTCCTAGCTCTGTTGTATCTGCTTCTGTTGTCCTCTGTTCTTTGTCTTCTGTACTTCCTCCACTCCCGCCTGCTGGCCATTTTTGCTTCCTGACACTGTCTATTAAACCATGGGTTATTATATTCCCTCTTATTTTTTCCCTTTACCGTTGGTATAAATCTCTCTTCGGCCTCCTGGCATTTCTGTATGACTAGGTCCATCATATCTTGGACTGTTTTTCCTCTAATTTCTTCCTCCCACTGCACTTCACCCAGATAGTCCCTCATCCTCATATAGTCCCCTTTCCTGTAGTCAGCTCTCCTTTCCCAGATCTCTTGTCCCATGGTCATAAGTTTGAATTCCATCATGTAGTCAAAGACTAGGACACAATGGTCACTGGCCCCTAGAGGTATTTCATGCTCTAAATTCTCGATATCTTCTACGTTCTGGGTGAAAATCAGGTCTAATAGGCTCGGTGCATCTCCTCCTCTTTCCCTTGTGTCTTCCTTCACATGTTGTGTCAGGAAATTCCTGTCTATAACATCTACTAATTTTGCTCCCCACGTTTCGTCCCCTCCATGGGGATTCCTTGATTCCCAATTTATCTCTCCATGATTTAGGTCCCCCATGATCAGCAGCTTCGCTCTCATTCTGTGGGCTAGTGTTGCTGCCTTCTGCAGTTCATCTATACATGCTTTGTTGTTGTCATCATACTCCTGCCTGGGTCTTCTACTGTTTGGTGGGGGATTGTAGATTACCATGATCACAATCTTCCTCCCATCTACTGTCAGAGTTCCATGTATGAAGCTTGTGCACTCATTGGTAACTCGATTTCCCAGGTCTTCAAACTTCCATTTCCGCTTTATTAGGAGTGCTACTCCCCCTCCCTGTCTCTGTGTCCTCTCTTTTCGTATCACCTGGTACCCTTCAGGAAGATTGCATCTGAGATCATGTCATTAATTTTAGTTTCCACAATTGCAACTATGTCAGGATCTGCTTCACTCACTCTTTCTTTTATCTCTTCTGCTTTATTAGATACCCCATCAGCATTGGTGTACCAAACCTTGAGATTCTTCATGGAAACTCTTGTACCAGAGTTCTCCCTTTCTCTGGGGGTCTGGGGGGATCTGGGGGATGTCTGGGGGGTGACTGGGGGCAGAGGGGATCCGGGGGATCTGGGGGGTGTCTGGGGGATGACTGGGGGCGGGGAGGGTCCGGGGGATGTCCGGGGGGATCCGGGGGGTGTCTGGGGGGGTCCGGGGGGTGTATGGGGGGTGAAAGAGTTCAGGAGGGGTGCTTGGGGGGCTACTGGGGGCTGGGCTTCTAGGAAGGTAGGTAGGAGGGTCTG